>NC_058373.1:11090000-11310000 GCF_018350175.1 Felis catus
CAGCAAGCGCGTCCCCCGGCATCATCAGGTCCCGGGAAGGGCGGTGGACAAGGACGCGTGCCCCCGACCCCCTGACCCATCCAGCCTGCTGCAGAAGGGCATCTCCTTGGGAAGCCAGTGGCTCCAGTGGCAGCTCCCAGGAGCCCCGCTTTCCCCCCCAGTCACTTCCCAGCTCTGCTTACGTGTCGCGTCTGCTCACACACAGGCCTCCTTACAGCAGGCCTGGTGTCCTCCAGCTTGAGGGCTCTCGCCCTAACGTAGCCAAGGAGCACTTCCGTGCCATTAACTATCGTCATGCTCATCGAGGGCTTACCTGTGTGCCAAGAGCGCTGAGTCACATGCTTGCACGCACGGGTCTGATTTAATCCCCGCAGCCATCCGTGGGACAGGGTGGCATGCTCTGGGCACAGACCTTCTCAGTCTTAGAGATGGAATTCAGATCCCGGCACCCTGGCTCCTTACGGGACTCTGCAAGCCTTTCTTTCTCTCATTTCTTTCCCTCCCTTCCTGTCCTCCTCCTCCGAAAAAAAAAAAAAAAAAAAAAAAAAAAAAACCCTCATAGACTAAGCCCCTGAGTCGTTTTCCCCAGCTCCCATAGGAGTTGTTGTATTATTATTTCTAAGCGTTAAGCTGCACCGTCGATCACCGGGGGCGGGGTCTGCATGCGCAGTCCTCCAGCCAAGAGCAGCGCTTCTGCAAACCGGAACTGGAATAGCACCCTGTTAAGAGCACGTTCTGTGGCAGCCGGTGCCAGGGTTGGAGTTCCTGCCGTGCTTCCCTAACCCTGGGAACCACTCCCTGCCTCGGTTTCCTTATCTGTAAGTGGGGGCTGTACCTTGCCCCAGGATCACAGGCGTGCTGTGAGGATTATGTGATTTGATGTGGGAGTGGTTAGAACGGTGCTTGGCGCCCTCGCGATGTTCTGTGCGCGTCCGTCCGCACAACTTCTCCAAACCTGCCTTTTTCCCTCCTGGAGGGACCTGCAAGCTTTCAAGAAATCTCAATCCTACAGGAGTGTCTTCAGAAAACAGCAGTGGAAAACCCATCTTCCCTGGAGAACTCCCCCCTGGTGCTGTTTTCAACTCCATCCCAGCCTGCTGGTGATGGTATCTGGCTCCCGAGGAGAGGTGAGGTCTATCCCAGCTGGTGAGGCTGCCTCCCACCCCAGCTCCCAGCTTCGGAGGCTAAAATCAGCGGGTGAGAAGTAATGAGCTAAGGGGCACCAGGGGTGTTCAGTGGCCTGGTGTGGCCTTGGTTCATTAGTTTCTATTTGTCTGGGCCACCTCATTAGCTACGGCCTCCTTGGAAGGTTAGAATTTTATGGGTTTAGCAACCCATTTGAATGAAGAAGGCTTGAAATACTGGGATGGCCCTAGGATCAAGCTAATTAATACTCTTTTTCAAATTGGGGCTTTGGAGGGTAGGCTGAACCTTTGAAAAGGAATCTTTTGAGAGAGTTGCAAGTCATTGCAATAAAACCTAGGATGGAGGGAAGAACCTGGGAGCAAAATAGCTGAACACAAGGAATGTGTCATTTCGGGCAGTGAATCGGCTTGGTAGAGGAAAAAAAAAAGAAGAAGAAGAATGTTCTTCACGCAAATAAGATCCACTGAGTTTTCCCTGGGCCTTCTGTCAGATGATCCTCAAACTTAATAATTTTCACATCTAATTCAATGCGAAATTAGTCATTAGGTATTAAGACAAAAGCAGGCAGGCTCTCCTATCTCAACAAAGAATCTTCCACTGAAGTGGAATTATCTCTGGAATAATTAAAATGGTTGCTGAAGTATGAAAACATTCCATTAACCAGAGTTTCTTTTGTCGAGAGGTACCCTCCCCTTTCCCCAAATAAATCGTGATGGCCATGATCAAGGACAAGGAGATACCAAGACCCAAATAATGTGATCAAAACGAAATCCTCCTTGGTGTCCTTTCTGAGCCAGAGAACAGAGTTCCTAGTTCGAGGATGCTGGTGATTTCAGCTCAGCAGCGGATGGTCTGCGCCCTAACAAAGGAGATGAAGCCTGCAGTGAAAGGGATGATTGTTTTCCTGGAATGTCCCCAACCTGCCTATTGATTGTTGGCAGTGCTTCCAGAGTTTAGACATCTTAATTACAAAAGAACGCAATGATCGCGAGACGGTGTTTCTATCTGTCAAACATAACCAGCTGGGGGCTTTCGTATTCACTCATTACAGGGAGGTACTGTGGTGGCTAGATGGGATCCATACCTGTCTCTCTACAGTGTGAAGGTTGGTGTTCCGTGCCACACAGCCAACCAGTCCCTCATCACGGACACATTACCCCATCACAATGTGCCACACACAATAGCAAATCAGCCTTCACTCATTAGCAGTAATTTATGATGATGGAGTCTTAACATCCAACGGGCTTTTGAACATGAAGACAGATACCTCATTGCCCTCTGTTTACGCCCAATGTATTCATCTTCCATATTTGTTTAGCAGTCCACATTTTTAAATCTTGCACAGTAAACATCCCTGTAAATATTTGTATGATTCTTAAATAATGTGTATTTAACCAAGGAAAATTTCTCAATGTTTAAACACAGATTTAGACACTAGACACTTTTAGCATCACTTATTTGAAATGATGTTCCTAAAAAAGTCAGATTATCTTAAATGCTTGAAACCCTGCAAAAACAAACAAAACACATGTAAAGGTCAGTGTGTTTGCAAAAAAAAAAGTATAAATGAATATTATAGATTTAAAGTTTCTGAGTGTGTGGGGTGTGTGTGTGTGTGTGCATGTGCGCGTTCTTGTACATGGTTGCATCATCCAACAGTTGCCTTCCTAAGGTTTTAGTAAATTTTGTGAGAAACTACTACAGGAAAGAAGAGGCCACCAGCTCCGGTCATTTTTTTAGTTGGGATGTAGGACAGAGCTTCTCAGCCCACAGTGATTCTGAGCATCTAGTTGTCTGACTCCATTCCCATAAGAGTGTTCTTCTCATTATGTCAAAGGATCTTTAAATCCTTCTCTTGGGGGTTTCATTTTTGAAGCTTGGTCTCTTCCATGGAAATGATAAATTTTCAGCCGCGCGTATCTGCCATTTCCTGACCCATTGTTCTGTCATTTTGATGTATTGAGCTTGTCTGTTAACATTATTAAAAACTTATGTATCCCCTATTATTATTTTATTCTAATTAGTTGGGCCATTTAGAGGTTTCATCTCCTAGGAGATGAGATTGAGTCTGTGTAATTAGCTCTCTTCTTTAGGACAGCTGGCTAATTCATCACCTTGGAATGCAGTTGTAGACTCCCGGATCACCTGTTTATTTTGTGTGACCATGAACGCTGGTGGGTTCTTCCGAGACTTAGGATAATACTTGCTTCATCTGGGACTCAATTTTATCTTTTCTGTTTACACAGGTGGAACTACATGCCAAATATTCTATATTATTATCACAACAGAACAGAGTTTCCCTAACTCCACTGGCATACCGCTTTTATAATTTTTTTCGCTGTATCTGCTGACCACCCGTACCATTATTTACCTAAGGCTTATCTTTAAATAACTTTAAATCTCCTTGTTTTAACCTGGCATCGTTTTAAGCTATGAGAGCCATGAAAGCACACATTGGATATAACAGTTGCATTTCAGTTGACTCTTTTGTAAGGACACATTAAAATAACAGCATAAGTATTGAAGCGACGGGTTGTCCCCTAATACCCGCACCTGCAGGGACCCCTAGCGCACCGCCAGGAAATGTCATCGTACCATAGTTGAGGGGACCTGGTGGAACACCAAACATCAAGGATTCTACTTTCTGGCAGTGATCCAAATAATGTGGTTGCATTCAAAGAATTAAAAACACAACAAGAACAACAACAAATCGCACATTTTTTTAAAGCACCAATATACGTGCGGAATCTTAAGTGGTTTATGAAACCACCTGCTTTGAGAAATATAGAGTATAATAAAATAAGATTGAAATGCATAACCTCAATAAGACCTGCCTTCTGACTCTGGTGGTGTTTAATATGGTGCATAAGTCACCAAGTGCTTTTGCCTGCCGTCGGTTCTCACCTGAGCCCCGGGCACCAGGCTGGGCAGGCAGCTTCTTCTGGGTGGGACTGGATGATGAGAAAAGACCACCTGAGGGTGAAGGAACAAATGTAGCAAAGATCTGGGGCAGAGCATCTCCGGAGAGGGAGGAGCCCCTAGTGCACAGCCTTAGGTGGGGAGGGCCTGCTTGGGATAGGAAAGAGTGGGAGCAGGCAGGCTGGACTGGAGAGAGAAAGGGGTGTGGTAGGAAGTGTCATCCGATTGCTAAGGGGAAGTTTTGATCAGGATGGTAATTTGAGTTGATCCCACGGGCTACAGTTTAGGGAATGATTATTTCAGATCAAAAGTCAAGACTCAACTGGTCTTGACCCTACCCTAGTTGGGTTGCTCTGGGACTCCCCGATGTGAGAACTCATGGAAACTTTTTCCAAGGAGTTGGCCATAGACGTGTTGAGAAGAGGTGGGGTTTGACTCAGCATATATATGTATGTATGTATATATGTGTGTGTGTGTGTGTGTGTGTGTGTGTATATATATATGCATAGTGTATATATATAGTATATATATATATATGCATAGTGTATATATATATATATAGTATATATATATAAGCACGTGTATGTATGTATGTATTATTTTTTTTTTGAGAGAGAGAGTGAGCAGGGGAGAGAGAGAGAGAGAGAGAGCGTGCATCCTAAGCAGGCTCCATGCTCAGCACAGAGCCTGATGCAGGGATTGATCTCATGACTGTGAGATCATGACCTGAGCTAAAATCAAGTGTCGGACACTCAACCAACTGAGCCACCCAGGCGCCCCAAGATTGAACATATTTTCTTAACATACATATATAGTCACAAATATTTATCCTAGGTCTATTGATAAATATGCTTATATATACTGATGTAATTATAACACTTATAATTTATAATTTATTTTTTTAACAGCAATTTATTTATTTATTTATTTATTTATTTATTTATTTGAGTTGAATATTATTTTTATTAGAATAAATTTTCAGGTGGAATGTCAATTTATTTTTGAATCTGCAATCTTGCCAAATCTAAATCTCTCATATATAGTACTTTTTTTTTCTTTTTTTTTATATGTATAATTTATAATTTATAATTAAGTTCTATTTTTTCCTTTGAGAAACAAACCCCAAACTCTTTTTTTGGCAGGGCGGGGAAATGGAAGTAATTTGTCATTGCTTATATAATATCTTACCGTTTCCAGTAAACCAAGAAAAGGTGTGATATCATTTCCCTCGTTGCATTCATTCTCAGTTTAAATGGCTAAATATCAGCCTGTATTTTGAAGCCAGACTCTTCACAGTTGTGGGTGACTTCCCATCGCTAGGTTTCAGCCTGAGCTACTGGGTGATACCCCGGGCTGTTTACTGAGATACACAAAAGCGTGTCAAGAAGGGACCCAGGGGGGCAGAAGACCTGGGAGTGCAGTGTGTGACCGTGGCTCTCTACTTGTCTCTCCCTGCAGTGATCCCGAAGGTCACCAAGCACCTGCTGTCCAACCCCGTGTTCACCTGCATCATCCTGGCCGCCTGCATGGAGATTGCAGTGGTGGCTGGCTTTGCCGCCTTCTTGGGGAAGTACCTAGAGCAGCAGTTTAACCTTACCACCTCTTCTGCCAACCAGCTGCTCGGTGAGTCCGCCTCTCCGTCCCCCGGGGAGGGCAGAGGGCTGCTGTCCTGCGTGTAACACTCTCAGGGTCTACCGAGGCGCCCCAGAGAAAGAGCCCAGGCTCTGCTGTTCCTTTAGCAGCAGTATTCATGGACTCTGTGTGCAGAAGGCATTTCAAAGTATGTTCTTGGGGTCAGATTTGCCAAAAGGATATGATAAAGACCTAGAATATAAATTGTATGTAAGAAGCCTTGTGACAGGCCAGGAGATCAGTAGATGGGTGTGAACTGCAGAATTGAGGAGACGAGGGAATGAAGGGAGAGGGGAATAAAGATGTATCCTGAAAGACTAGCAGGCTTCGGTCAGGTACGTAAAAAAAGTAAGAATATTTCTGGCAGCATGAAACCCGCAGTCAGCAAATACAGAGGTTGGAGGCCATGCACTCCTTTCCTGACCCCTGCCCGTGGCAGACATAATTCATGGATCATGGTACTCCTTCTCCCCAAGAGCCAGCATGGCCTTCCCATCCTTCTCAGTAGTAGTCTACAGGCATCCGTTCCACTGTTTGGAGTTGGCATGGTAAGGAAAACCAATTTGCCCTCAGGGGAAGAGCATTACTAAGGGGGAGTTAGGAAAGTGGCCTCCTCGCAACTGACCAGGGAGACGGGAGAGTTAAGGACTCCAGGGGTCTGGCTCGGACAGCTGGTGGTACCATTTGTGAAACCTGGAAACCTCAAAGAATCAGATCTGTGGGGAAGATAATGAGATTGCTTTTGAAGTTCCCGAGCACGAGATGCCCGTGGTGTATCCACGTGGCCTCCTGGACTTGGCGGGGGATCCGGAAGGAGACCCGGGTGAGGCAGAGAGGTTTGGGAGCATCGGTGTACGGATGGAGGACACGGGAGTGAACGTTACGTGATGAGAAGGTGGAGAATTAGAGAAAAAGGGTGAGAGACCAACCGTGAGGAAACAGTGGCGTCTGTGGGGGAGTTCGAGAGAAACCCACAGGGCATGAGAGTCCAGGAAGACATGATTCCAAGAAGGGAGCCATTAGCTTCCTCCCATTAGTTGCAACAACCAGGACGCCCTTCCACCTGTGTCAGAGCTGTGTCCGAGAAGTGGCGAAGCGGGGAGCCCGTGCTCTGTGTGGAGAGTAGCCCACACAGAGGGACGGCGTAATCTGCAACTGCAGGACACTTTCCCGAAGCTCAGGTGTAGAGCAGAGGAGAGTGGCCCCAGCAGGCGGGCCATGTGTGTCGGGGTCCAGGGGATCGGTGGAGATGCTGCATTGCTGGAAAGGTTGGAAAGGTGAGCAGGTTGCTAAGCGTAGGGGAAAGAGCCAGCACAAGGGGATTTGCGGGAAAGAGTGGGGTGTGGACGGACAGCCCTCGACAGAAAGGCTCATCCGTCCTACAAGTGCAGAGGAGAGAAGCATGAGTGTGGCCACTGAGAATCCGGCTAGGACAGCCCTGCATCTGAGAGAGATCTGCGGCCACACGAATGACCTTCTCTGGTAAGTAGGGGCGTCAGATCATCTGCTGAGGGGAATGGTCTTCTTCAGCGCTTCCTGTGTCTTTGCATAATGGCCCATAAACAAATGCAAAGCCGCTAACCCGTCATGAGTCATCAGGAAAACACATAACCGCACTGCGATACCACGGACTGATAGCACCGAGTGTTGATGAGGATGTGGAGCAACTGGAACTCTCGCGTGCAGCTGTTAGCAGTGCCCAAAGGTGGGAGCGCTTGGGACAGCTCCTGGGAAGTGCCTGGGAAAGCCAGTGTTTACGCTGGGATCCATCCATTCTACTTCTGGGCATGTTCCCACCAGAAATGAATGTTGAAATCTGTTCGTTTAGATATGCATATGTGACAGCGTTCAGAGCCTCCTTGTGCATAATAGCCCCAACTGGATTCAGCCCAGATGTCTGTCGACAGGAGAATGGGTAAATAAATTATGGAATGCTCGTGCAGTCTTCACACAGCATGAAAAAGCAAGCCTTTTCATACCTGTCTCCGTGTGGGTGAATCTGACAGAGTTGAAAGACGTCAGGCACAAAAGAGTACATGTGTATGTGAGTTCAAAAGAGGAGAAGTTAATTAAAATGATGGAGGCCTTGATGATGGGTACTATCTTTCCAGGAGGAGGGGGAGGGCAGCCACCAGGGAACCTTCCTGGGCTGCTGGAAATGTTCTAAGCTTGATTGGAGCCGTGGTTATAGGGGTGTATACAGTTGCAGGAATTGATTGGCTGTTCCCGTAAGCTTTGTGTACTTCCCAGCACGTGATGTATCTCAATTAAAAAAAAAAATTAAAAACATACTATGATAATGCAGCTGGGTCATAGCACGTCTCCTTGGGAGCTGCTAGGGTTGCACAAGCCTTCTTTCTTTTTTTCTTTTTTCTTTTCTTTCTTTTTTATTTTTTTACTAATAACGCTTTACCATCCACTTCTGTGTTAAGTGTCACTTCCAAGAAGTATTAGCAAAATGCAGGCAGCCCTTTAGTTCCTGTCTGACAGAGATAGGTAAAGCGGGTTTCTTTTATAATTAAAGTCATAACTTTTTCGTTATAACCTGGGGTGTCTCTGGTTTCGCCCTCCGGCAGCCAGTTTCTCCATTTCTTCCTCATTCCTGTGCTGCTGTTCTTAGGTGCTGATTGCATTTGCTTGGTTGCTTCAGCGCGGGGACTGTGTTTTATTTCAGAATAGACTCCTAAGGTTTCTATTGACAAACAAATCAATAGTCTTCAGGGCAGAAGGTCAAAACAACAATCTCGCCTTCTTGCACCTGTTTCTTTCCCAGTAACTCTGTCTGTCAGAGGGCCTGGCAGGGGAGGACCTCGCGGAGAGGCCACCTGCTGGCCCATCTGTCAGTCCGTCTGTCCAACAGTCCACGCAGCATGTGTGCCCTCTCCCTGTGTCCTGCTCGGGGCCTCACTTTAATCAGCATGGACCCTGGAGGGCGGGCGGTGGGGACAGAGTGAAATACTGGGAGCACCAGGCAAGGCTCTCATCAGAAAGTGCTTGGTTCCTACAGACCCAGGGGATAGGGCCCAAGCAGTCATCCCTGGGCCTTCGTGCGTGGCTCTGTGCCAGCTTTGAAGCCATCAACAAATGGGACAGAGTCCCAAAAAGAGCTACATAGATGATTAAGGCGCTGATGGCATGGATTTATGCGTGAAGATAAAAAGGACTCAATCTGCATAGGTTAACGTAATGAGGATAGTTTCGGGGAAGTTCTGATAACTGAATGCTAAGGCGGCACACACATCAGGGAGGAAGAGAGAAGGCTGATGATGGCTGGGAGAAAAGGCGTCGAAAGCCTGTTATTGCCATAGTTACCATCATCACCAGGTGATGCTCCCTGCGGTCTCTGCTAGGAAATGAAACAAAGCACATGCCTGCTCTCTGGGCGTGGGCATGTCCTCCCAGTGTTCATTCACACAGATCCGACCTGCTCACCTTTCCATGCATCCTGAAAATGAGCCTCAGCGCCCGCTCTGTGCTAGGCACACAGAACCGTCTGGACTGAGCGGGATGGAGAAGGTTCTTGGGCTCAGGGAAGCTTCGTCTGGGGAGGGGGAGAGTGAACAAGAAACAAGAGAACTAAAAAGGGATGAGGCAGCTTCAGACAGTGGGGAGAGCCATGAAGACAATAAAATGGGGTGAGGAATGATAGGGAGGCCCCTGGGTGGAGTGTAGGACCACTCTAGATGGTGTGAGCTGGGAAGGCATCTCTGAAAGGAGTACGGGGCCAGCCAAGTGGAGACATAGTGCAAGAATGTTCCAGGAGAGGGATCAGCAAGTGTAAAGCCTGGGGGGACCTGAATGGGCTTGGTCCGTCCCGGGGAGGGAAAGGAGGAACAGTGTGCATGGGGTGAGCGGAGAGAGGCACTTGGGGGCTAGGTCGTGAAGGTCGTTTCTACGCCAAGAACACGGGAAAACCAAGTAGATATTCCAAGAGCATCAGGTAACACAGAGATCTTTGTTTCATTTAAATGTGACTTGAGCTGTTTTCTTGCAGAGCTCAGCCTTCCTGATTATGTTTTTCTTACCCTAATATTAAAATTAATTTGCATTCTTTTAGCACATACCAGCTGGTTGGTGTAGTCGATTGACCTAGAGGTCTGTTGATTGGCAAGAAGGAGGCAGCCTGCCCCGGGAAATTGGCCATGTGCTATCTACATGGTGAATAAATGACACACGGCTAATTTAAAGCTATGTTTTAGATGAAGCAAATCAGAACAAAGCAAAGACCAAACAGGAGATTGGAACTCTAGGACCCTTCGGCCCTTCTAAAATTCCATGAGTCTCTGAGAATCAGAAATAACAGGTTTATGGTCCTGTTGCCTTGCAGATAGCTCTGTTTATAAGGGGGGGGGGGGGAATTTTATGCCAATTACTCACCAAGAATTAACAAAACGATTTGATTGATGCTACTTCCGGAGAGGTCTAGGAGCTGGTTAAATGGCCACCTGCATGGGCCGGTGAGTCCTAGGACCTTTGTTTACACACCGCCAGGCCTTTCCATGAAGCCCTCCTTGACTAATGAGAAAAAGAGAGAAAACCCCCAAATGATCTTGAGTCCCCTTTTCCCACGTCATCTCAAAATGCACAGAGAGCACATTAGTGCTCCGTGATCTTTACGTCCCTAAAACACGTGTTCCAGGTCTGTCTGTCTTTGTCTCTTGGCTGTTCCCATGCCAGCCGTGTCTTTCCCATGAGGGTACCTCGCTTAGCATGATAGGTGTAGGTATTTGGACCCCTAATAACGGAGTGTGTGCATGTGTGTCTCCCCCAGTTTTCTGTGAGCTCCCTGAGGCCAGAAATAAGGCCCTTTGTGGAGACCTGGGGGTGGAGGGCAGCATGGAGAAAGGGGTGCAGTCGTGGTATCCCTGGGAATTCAGGTTGGACAGGGTTTAGCCCCCAGCCTGGCACTCATCTGGTGTATTGACTGGTCCCGGTTTCCCTGCTAACAGTTTCTGCTCCTCTCTTTTTCTCCCAGGGATGACTGCAATCCCATGTGCCTGTCTGGGGATCTTCTTGGGTGGTCTCCTGGTAAAGAAGCTCAGTCTTTCCGCCCTCGGGGCCATTCGGATGGCCATGCTCGTCAACCTGGTGTCCACAGCTTGCTATGTTTCCTTCCTCTTCCTGGGCTGTGACACGGGCCCTGTGGCTGGGGTTACTGTTCCCTATGGAAACACGTAAGTCCCACAAATGTCTCTTCCCGCCCCTGCCTGCCCAGGGGATGCCATGGTAGGGTAACCAGCTTTGTCTCTGGTGACCATGAATGGAGGGTTCGATGATGCCTCTGTATCTTCCTCCCAGTGCTGGAGAAAAAACGTGGATGTCATGGGTAGAGGGTGCAAGGCCATTCCACTCAACAGCTGTCTCCCGGGACGGCCGGGAACACACGGGGGGAGATCGTCCTACATTCACTCCCCACAGTACTCCTATTACCATTTTTATCATTTGACCTTAGGAATAATTAAAGATAACACAGAGAAATTTTATTTGAAAATTCATCTTAGGGGCTCCTGGGTGGCTCAGTCAGTTAAGCATCCAAGTCTTCATTTCGGCTCACGTCATGATCTCGCTGTTCGTGGGTTCGAGTACCTTGTCAGGCTCTGTGTTATCAGCACAGGGCCTGCTTGAGATTTCTCTCTCTCCCTCTTTCTCTACCCCTTCCCCATTTGCTCTCTAGATAGATAGATAGATAGATAGATAGATAGATAGATAGATAGATAGATAAGTAAGTAAATAAATAAGTAAATAAATAAATAAAAACTTTAAAAATTTCAGCCTAAAAGGAAAGACAGAACAGATTACAACCATTCCTGAAATTATCAGGAGCTATCATTAGGCTCCCATAGTAATTATAGGGTCTCATCCACAGTAGGTATTGATAAGTATGGGAGGGCAAAGGAGGTGGGGAATAAAAGAGGGAGAAGTGAAGGAAGTTAGTTCTTATGGGACACTTTTTATTCTAGTTATTATCCCAAGGCTCTGACCTAGAGTCCAACCAGAATTGCCCCAGAGGGAATTAGGAAGAGTCCAGTATCCACAGCTGTCCCCCTTTCTGTGTGAGACTTGGAAGCTGCTTGGGGATCAGCCTGGAGCATCAAGGGTGCAGCAGAGTTGGCCTGCAGGATACCAGTTCCTCCTCCTACCAGTCTCCTCCTCCTCCAAGCAGGCCATCAGGCTTTCTCCTATAGTCCTGTATCTAGAAGGTATAGGCACCCGCAGGGTCAAGCAGGCTGAATGTGGGAACACAGGTGAAGGCAGCTGTCTGTATATTCATGCATAGTCCACTCATTTGTGTGCCCCTCTGTCCCCTTTACCACCACCGTGGCCACTTCTGCCCCCACCCCAGCCCCGGTTCCTCCCCCTCCCAAATGTGGCACCTTCTGGTTTGTGCATACCATGAATAACAGCTTTTGGAGAGAAAGACTGCCAGCCTTAAACTGTGCCAGCTCTCAAGTAGTAAACTTGTCGCGGTTCAAAGCATAGGGTCTTACGATAATGAAGTTCTTCTTCATTAAAAAAAGGAAAAAAAAAAAAAAAAAGCTCAGGGACTACAGTCCAACTGCTAACTCTCCCCAGATTGGTAGAGCTCCAGACCCCCCTCCCCCTTTCCCATGTACAAGGTGGGTATGTTTGGGCAGGCGACTCAGCCTGGCTCTGCCTCAGTTTCTCTCTTATCAACCCCATGGGGTTACACAGAGAATAAGTGAAATATCCGTGCGGTACCGTGAATAGTGCCTGCCACATAGATTGTCAGATATCACCGTCATCATCATTACTATGAAGCGTTCTTGAACCCTGGGAGGCTCAGCTGAAAATAACGGGGCTGGAAGGAGAGCCTGCGTCTCTTTCGGAGCTCACAACGCCCACTCCGCCCTTTTCCTCTTTGCAGTTTTCAGGCTCTGGGTAATTGTGCCTTTAATGGTACAAAAGGAAATTTAAAATAACTCGTGTTCTTTTTCTCAGGAAGTTGAATCACACAGACGATAGTTACGGAAGCCAGTCTAGTTGAGGTGTTGTTAAGCATCGTGAGGCGTACTGCCTGCTGGGGAGGGACAAAACAGAGACCAGGACTGCCCCGAGGAAGGGAGAAGTCTGTGTTCAGCTCTGCCAGGAGGAGTTGCTGGGTCAGGGAAGGAGGAACGGGCTGAGCTGCAGCAATCATGAGCAGCATCCTGGAGGAGGTGGCCCGGAGCTGAGCGCAGAGGGCACGTTGGTGCAAAGGATAAGAAGAGGCTTCTTCCGCCTCCGGGCAGAGGAAGCGCGCAGCCTGGCACCATTGCTTCTGCGCGTGCGCGGCGTCTCTCAGCAGAGGCGCCAGGCCGGTCCTTGTGGGACAGGGAGGGGGGAGAGCCGAGGAGGAGAAGGCAGGGGTGCCAGGTGACTCATCACAGCAGAGGGCGGAGCGATCCAATCGAAGTTGACCTTCCTTTGATGGATTCCATGTTTCGGTTCTTTTCCAGCTCAGCGCCTGGCGTGGCCCTGGACCCCTACTCACCCTGCAATAAAAATTGTGAATGCCAAACCGATTCCTTCACTCCCGTGTGTGGGGCAGATGGCATCACCTACCTGTCTGCCTGCTTCGCTGGCTGCAACAGCACGGTATTGGTGATTTTCTGACCGGAGGGGATGGGGCAGGGGACGCGGGCAGCCAGAGTAGTTTAAAACCCACGGTCAAGGGCAGCAGTGGGCCACCACATGTGTTCTATGCTTTGTGTTCCTGCCCTGTGACTGTTTCCCAGACTCTACCGCAGTCCAGTGGAGGATCCTCAGCAGAGTGGGTAGAATGCCGGGTCTTTCAGGCCTTCCTGCTAAATCAAGTAGGTTTCCAGAAAGTGTCATGGAGCAACCAAAAGTTAAAAAAAAATTGCAAAGGAAGCTGTACATATGGAGCCAGAGAAAAAGATTATGGTTCAAGACACTCACAAAGGGTGTCAGTGGAATAGCCTGACTCTACCGGTAATGAGCTCCCCATCAACAGAAGTATGTAAAGGAAGGCTAGAATACCATTTATCAGAGAAGTCTTCTTCTAAACCTGAGACTATCTGACAGTAATTCAACCTCTTCCTTTTCCGTTTCCTTTGCCTTATTATTCTCAATTAGATACCTCCCACTTTTACCCATACCCCCCCCCAAACTGTTTTTTGTTTTCCCCCCTTGTCAGTATGAATTTTCCAATTGGCTATCAGCCTGCCGTTTTCCATGTTCTCTGCTTGAAAACCTGATGCTAAGGGACTGACTGGTCACCAAGTCATGCTTATACACCTGCCTGTCTTCTGCATCCACATCACCACTGCCCTGGTGCCAGCCCTCCTGGTCTCTCCCTTGGACCAGTGTGGCAGTTGCCCAACTGTCCCCACAGCTCAGGGTGGCCCCCTTCTGGCCCATCTTCTACACTGCAGCCGAAATGATGTCTGCAACACTGCAGAGGACCCTGTCTAATGCTACCCTGTCACCTATGAGGTAAGATCTAGGCACTGAACTGGCTTTGTATGTGCCTTCAGCGCAAGTCTGTTCTCAGCCATTCTCTCTAGCTCTATTTCCTTTTAGTTTGTGGTATTCAGCTTCCCCCACACAACGTGTATGCCTTTTCACACTTCTCTCCCCATTTGGACAACTCCTATTCAACTGTCGGTACCCTACTCGAATTCCCCCTTCTCTGTGAAAACATCCCTTCTCTTCTTTAGCTTTGATGTTCTTGCCTCTGTGGTTCTCTGATCTGTCTCTCCTGAAGGCTTCTTTCTCATTTCACTGCAGTGATCTGCTAAACGTATTTGTCGTCTGCTTTGATCTGTGAGTTTCCCGAGTGAGGGCTGTCATCCAGGAGTGCTCTGTAAATGTTCAGGAATGCATAGGTGAAGAGAAAGATAAGAAAAAGGCTAGGTGGATGCTTTAGAGGAATTCAGAGTTGGAATTATTTGTTTCTTGTCCTGCTCACATTCTGTATCTTTTAGAGGCAGCAATTTCTCTGAAGGAAGAGAAATCGATCACTTATTTTCATCTCCAAAGATTTCATTTTTCTTTGCTTTTAACATTTAGATTCCTGGCCAGTTATTAACATTTTTCTATTGAGAAAATAAATCCCGATGGTGGGGGGATGGTGGTGGTGGTGGTGGGGAGAAACTGATTTTTTTTTAATTAGATGATAAAGCAATTTCTTTATGTGACTGGAAACGAATTTTAGAATGGGATGGGGCCTTGTGAATGGTTAAAATAAAAGTACAAGCTATTCTTTTTCGTGACAACAATTTTATTAACATCTTAATAGCTAAAAAGTTATATAAATCAGTTTTGGTTCTTGTCCTGCTTTAGGAATTAAATTGACTCAGTATAGGCTGGTATCCTGAGACCAAACAGGTCTCTCTATTCCAGAGCATTCTCTGACAGCCAAAAAAAAAAAAATTGTCTTAAAAATTGCATATCCCTTGATCTTGCATGTACGAGTCTTACTGAATAAGAGCCTCGCTGGCCAGTGAGTCTTTGCAGCTGCTGAAACAGGAATGTGTGGAATGCAGTTATTGGATAGTGAGCTTCTCTGATTCCTTCTGGATATACTGTTCCTTCTCCAGACACCTGCCTTTTCCTCACATTGCTGGAGGCCTCCTAAGGCCTCCTATCATCTGCTGGGGTGCAGGCAAATCAGAGAGGTTCTCCTCCCGCGATTACAAGTCAGAGACTGAGGTAGCCCCGGGCCCCAGGACCGGGTGGGAGTCACATTTCTCCTCCATGGAGGCAGATCTCAGGATGTCCTGGCTGTCAACAGGTCAATGAGGCCACGCCTATCCTGGAAAGGGGTCCTTGTGACAACCTAGCCTTGAAAACAACCCTAACTGTAGAGGCCGCAACAGCAGCAAACTTTTTCAAGAGCCTGCGTGGGCCAGGCAACAGGCCTTCCACATGTCACTCGTGGTCCGTGATGGCTTGGCCTGGAGCCAAAGAAATCTCAGGCCACCATCCAAAAATGAGCAGAAAGCAATTTCAATCTTCTAAATCTCTGCTGCAGTATTTTGGGGAAATGCCAAATGGTGGATTATATTCCTGGTACATTCGCTCCCTCCTTCGTTCCCAATTCTTGCCTCCAAGCTCTCAAAAAAGCTCTTCCACAAGCTGAAGCCTTCCTCATCCATCTTCCCAATTTCCCTTTTTCCTTATTATTCCTTCACCGTCTGCTGGAGTCCTCTAGCTTTCCAGGTGTGAGCGCAGCCATTCTTACCCCTGCACCCCCGGCCCTGTGTGCGTTTTCCTGTCGATCCTCCCGGCAACCTGGGGAGGGAGGTGTTATTTTCACTCCTGATGACAAACTAGTCACTTGCCCCGGCTCACGCAGAGCATGGTGGTGGTGGCATTGGAATGTGGATTGGTCTGACCCCAAACCCGGTGTCTTCCTCTGACTCTGCGACTGACCTCTTGAGGATGCTTACCTTCTTCTTCCTTGAAAGGACTTCATTCATGCGCTCCATAGTCAGGACATTGCCCTCACAGGCTGGCCCTGCTGCCTCTGCAGCCTCAACCTCCCCACTTCTCCGACCTGTTGAAGAACGACTTACTATGTTGAACTTCATGGGGTTCCTCTGACATACCCAGCTCTCCCTTACCTCCAGGTCTTGTCATGAGCTGCTCCTTTTATACCTCCAGGCCTTTGCACATGCTGCTCCTTTTATACCTCCGGGCCTTTGCACACGCTGCTCCTTTTATACCTCTGGGCCTTTGCACATGCTGCTCCTTTTCTCAAGGAGAGTCTTCCCTTAAGCCCTTCAGATGCACAGTAGTTCTTTTTCTGCAGCTGAGAAGCCTCCTCCCCACTTATTACTTCTTCCAGGGCTGCATTAGAACCTCATCCTGCACAGTCCTCCAGCACCTGCTCTGTCCTGCAAGGTCAGACCCTCCCTCCCCAGTCCCCAAGAACAACTTGTTGACTCCGCATCTCCTTCACTGGGCTCCAGTGTCCAGCAATGGGGTTGGGGTTTTCTTGTGGACCCTTGCATTTCCAGTGCCAGCCATGGCTCTGGATAAAGGCCCCAGGCTTCCTGAACACCTGGCTGGAGGCCCCGTGCTGTCCCCAGGAAGCTGTGGGTGAGAATACTACTTCCTTGAATAGCATTTGGCAGGCCAGTAGGTTGGCCAATGCAGATTTTAACACTAAAGCTCCAGTCCTTGTTCATGTCTCACCCACTTATAACTTCCATCAGAACCTGTGAAAATTTCCCATAACTCTATTAAATGTGAATACGTCACCAGTCACATAATTCTGATTATAGGGAAATCTGGTTGGCATTAGTGGTTTGCTGATGTTAGACCTTCCTTGCCGCCCTGGCTTGGGTTTTGTATTTTATTTTCTTATTGCCTATCTCCTTGAGTGACAGCAATGAAAGTTCCCAGGATCGCATTGAATGCACAATTTCTAATTCATCTCCTTGCATACGACTGGGAGGGATGACAAAAAAGATTGCGAGTTAATTTTGTAAGCTTCCTTTGGCATGGATATATTGCCCAGATTGTTCCTGTACCTTTCACTCTCAGAAGTAATTATTCCAACAGAAAGTGTGTTGGTATGCTGCTGACTGACTGCTGGAAGTTGTATCCTTTTGATGTACTGAATAATCGACTAAAACAAACAAACAAAAAGGCTTGTCTCAGCCACCAATAGAACGTTGGAAGTCAGTACAGGTCCAGCACAGCAGTTTGTAGGCGACTAATGAGAGACGACTAATCTATGCCCCCCCATTCAGACAACCCCCCCCATTCAGGCAATGGATATGTGTCAAGCGCCTATTTGAGAAGAGCCTGGAGCCAGTTCTGTGGAGGGGTGGAGGGGAGGGGAAGGGCGGGGGACCCATTATGGACGCACGCAGGCAGTTTGTTGTTGACCGTCATGGATCTCATCCCTGCCTCCCTATTAGGATTACTTGAGAGCTTTTAAAATATGAGGCCTGAGCCTCATCCTTAGAAAGTCTGATTTCCTTACTGTGGGATAGGACCCAGGTATCTGTATCTTTTGAAAGCACCCTCCCCCCACCCCACACCAAATGTTTCTGGAATGTAACAGAGGTTGAGAACCACTGTGCCCCCTACAGAGCATCTCCAGCTTGGCATTGCTGACATTTGGGGCTGTATCTGTCTTCAGCAGCATCTCTGAGCTCTACCCACCAGATGCCACTGGCAGTGCCCGCCCATTTGTGAAACCGCCAATGCCTCCAGATACTTCTACAGGTTGTGGTTGGGGGCAGGATCCCCCACAGTTGAGAACCACTACTCCAGGAGAAGGGATGGGTTCCTAAGTTTTTATCTTTTGAGAAACAGTGTCCGAGCTGACGCTGAACATCCAGCCTTCGACGTCCTTTCCCTTCTCACCTTTGTGTGGTCAAGCACTCAGGAAACTGAACTGGAGACTGGAGGTGCTGTGTCTGCGAAGTACAGAAGAAACGAACCGATTGCTTATACACCCTCTCTGCCCTACGGATGTGCTTACTGTGTCCTGAAGCAAGGTTCAAATGGCCTGCGCATTTCCTACACAGATCTGGGTTCCTGGCCTCTCTGTAGAAGTTGGTTGAGAGCTGACTCGGCCCTGGCACCCTCGCAGGGGGGCGACGGGCTGGAGCTGAGAAATGGTCAAACCCACAAACAAGGCATTTGACCTCCTCTTAGCCGTAGTCCCCACCACTGGCTACCCCCCTACACCTGTGCCAGTTTTCTTACCTGTTTCCTGTCTTGCCCTCAAAGGTGTGGAGTTTGCAAGCCCTCTCACAGAGCCTGGCCCCGTTTGTCAGAACTGATTTAAAAGTGTGTACTCGTTCAGGCGATGGCTTGTCAGAAGATGTGACTTCTGCTAGGGCATTGCCACCTGAACCCCTACTATATCTCAGGGCCTGGACGAGGCACTAGAAATAGAGAACTGGGGGGGCGCCTGGCAGGCTCAGTGGAAAGGCATGTAACGTTTGATCTCGGGGTTGGGAGTTCGAGCCCCCACGTTGGGTATAGAAACTACTTAAATAGATAGGGGCACCTGGGTGGCTCAGTCGGTTAAGCATCCAACTTTGGCTCAGGTCATGATCTGTGGTTCATGGGTTCAAGTTCTACGTCAGCCTCTGTGCTGACAGAGTCTGGAACCTGCTTTGGATTCTGTGTCTCCCTCTCTCTCTGCCCCACCCCTGTTCATCCTCTCCCTCCCTCCCTCCCTCTCCATGTCTGTCTGTCTCTCTCCCTCTCTCAAAAATATTTTAAAAAATTTTAGGGGCACTTGGGTGGCTCAGTTGGTTAAGCATCCGACTCAGCTCAGGTCATGATCTCATGGTTCGTGGGTTCAAGTCCCACGTCGGGTTCTGTGCTGACAGCTCGGAGCCTGGAGCCCACTTCGGATTCTGTGTCTCCCTCTCTGCCCCTCCCCCTGCTCACACTCTGTCTCTCTAATATAATTAAACATTAAAAAAATAAATTGTAAATAAACTAAAAAAAAAGAAAAGAAATATAGAGCTAGAAAGGTAGGAGCTCATGTTTACTGTGAGATGAGATACAACGTACAGATAGAATTATGTACAAAGGAACACCCACGAGCAACAGCTAACCTATTAAGCGAAACGAGCATATTATAAAACAATATACCAGATTATGATCCCTTTTAGTAAAGAAAAGGAAAAAAATCTAAACACTTGTATATCTTTACGTGGAAAGATCTATACAGAAGATGTACACCCAGCTGCTCACAGCACATTACCTCTGGCTAGAGACTGAAGCATTAATTTTCATGTTTCCTTCACATTTTCTGCAAACTACTAAATGATCCAAAATGAGCACGTATCCTTTTTTCAATAAGGAAACAAAACGTTTTTTTTTTTTTTTATGAAAAGATAATAACCTGACAGTAAAGGACAGGTGGTTACGTGCCCATAAGAGGAAGACACAGACACATGGAGAGATCAGGAAACCCAGAGTGTAAACCCGCTCACGCAGGGATTGGTTCAGGGCGTGTGGAGCTGCGAGGGAGGGGTGCAGATGTTTTCCCCCCAGAGGAGGAATAGTGGCAGGGGAGGCTTCTCGTGTAGGAGGAGTGGGTATCAGGCAGTGGAGAGGCCCAGAAGGATATTCCAGCATGGACTGTGTGTGAGTGCGGGGCTGGTGGGAAGGCCTAGGCTCTGCGATACGGGGACAGATCCCGTGTGCAGGAGAGAGAGCAAGAGGGAGAGACACAGGGACGTGATGCTCACTCCTAGCAGCAGCCACATCCTTCCCCTTCTGTGTCCTGCCCACACTTCCTTCCCGAGGTGGCTGGAGCAAAGCGTGGGCCTTGCTGCTCCCCGGAGACCCGCCCTTTCCTCCCCTTTCTGCAGGAGATAATTAAGGCTCTGCCCGGATGTGCTCTGGCTCCTACGTTACCAGTGATGGGAGCGAAAGGTGGACGGAGGTCTTGCTTTCATCTGAGAATTTTTCTCCCTGGCCATTATCCTTCAGCCAGTGACCCTGAAAGGGAACAAGAGACTCTATTTCTTCTTGCAGTTTTTCAATATCCCCTTTGCCTCTAGGCACGTGGGCTGTCCTGCGCTTTGTGATGAGCGTTGAGGTCGTTACCTAAAAATGCCAGCTTGGGTTGGGCCAATGAGGTGAAGAGAGTCCAAGCTAGCAAAGGACAGTAATAAACGACAGGAGGGTGTCTGAGGAACTCCGTCGAATCACGAAAGGAACTGTTAAGTGTCTAGGACGCACAGGAGTGCGTTGTCACTGGAAGGAAAAGGTCCCAGTGTTTCGTGGTGGTATGGCAGCCCTCTGCCGTCCCCTTATCAGGATGTGATGACAAGGGATCAGAGGTCTCACAGACAGAAGCGGGACAGAGCACTGTGCGTCCTAGCATTCTCTGTAACAAACTCTCCTTTAAAGCACAGGACTGGAGCCCGAGTTTTAATAGAAATGGCCATTTCTGTGCCTCGTAACTGAGTACATTACAGAAAGAAAACCGGAAAGAATATTCCAGAATTTGGGGGAATAAATAAATACTCTCTACCTTTCCACGTTTCGCAGCAGGCTCTCAGTACAAATCACTTCATCACCCCGATACCTGTCCCCTCGCAAAAGTCATCTTTCAACCTAGAAATCAGTTTTATTTGTGCAATTAATTGATCCAAGGAGCAAACACAAACAACTTCATTTGCTGGTATTTTCGAAACGTTGCAGATAAGTCTTTTTTTTTTTTTCCTTATAATAGGAGCCATCAAAAATAGCATGCTTCTGATATCCTTCATCAATAGAAAATTAATCCGAGATTCTAAAGAGTAATTTTTCTATTTTCATGGTCTCCAGCTTTATTGCAATTATTTATCCCCATCATTATATGTGAATGGAAACATTTCTCAGTCTAAATTAATGACTGAATGCGGAATAGGAGTACGATTTTCAGTGACTACTCTTCATTGATTTCTTCTTTATTTTCTAATGCTCTGGAGTTCATTTTTTTTGATAGATGATGTATTTGTATTGTTCAGAAGTCAAAAAATATAAAAAAGAGGGAGTGGTATCTCTCCTTTGCACTCTGTCTCCTGTTCACCTATTTTCCAACCCACTGCTCTGCCAAGTAGGTAATAACTATGATTAGTTCCTTGTGTCTCCTTCTGGATTTTAACGCATATCCAAGGTCTTTCTTATTCCATACCTCGTTGTTTGTGGGTTTTTTATGGTTAATAATTTATATTGGTGTTCTTTCCATATCCATACGGGAAGAACACTCTTGTATCTTTTTTTTTTTTTTTTTTTTCTTACGGCTACGTGGTCTTTCCTTGCCTGGATCCGTAGGAACCTGTTTAACCAGCCCCTGTGATGGGTGTTGAGATCTTGCAATAACTTTGGGTCTTGCAAACAGTGTTGTGGCTCACATTGTGCTTACGTCATGTTGTGCGCGGGCCCATCTGTCTGTAGGATAAGTTCTTACAGAATTTACAAGTGAGTCCCCTTCTGTCCTCTGGGTCACCGCTGGTTCCAAAGCTTTGCCTGGCCTCCTGTGCGAGCACAGCACAGTGGTCGTCTGGTTATCAACATGCTATGTCAGGATGCACTTATTTCCAAGAAAGCCAGGTCCTGCTCCCACCTCCCACCCCAATATGTGGCGCCAGACAGAGAATGTAACTCCTTCCCCTAGGTTGGTGAGCCGGGAAGATGTTCCTTTGAAACAGAAGTGGAAAATTGGACGTTTTCCAGGTCAGGAATGATGCACCAATCTCCCAGAGCCTACTGCACTTTGTCAACAGTGAAATATATTGGGGACTGCCAGGGACAGCACTTGATTCAGGCCATGACTGTCTACAGGTGGCTTCTGAGATCCATCTGCTTTTTGGACTGGCCAGATGGAACTGTTCTATACAGACAGGGTGAGAATTAGGATCCTAGTCTCTGTCATCTCCTTAGTAAAATGAATCGTGCTGTCACATCCAGGTTATCTCTGTATTTTCAAGCTTCCTGCTCCTCAGAACTTTTGCAGGTTTAGGGGTTCCCGCGTGGATGCCCGGTTAATAATCAGCGGAAGAAGGGCTGTTCCCCCGCTTCCTTTCTATTTGGGATGGCAGTCTGAAAGCCCCCAGGAGGAAAGTCGTCTCTTACAGTTACGCACCCCGGGGAAGGTGAAACCTTGTGTCCTCATCTGTGGTTCCTCCCACGACACGTGGACATCTGGGTGGACGTTTCTTCTCACATAGCTGCCTCTGTGGCCAGAGTCCCCCCAGCCCCTTTAGCACGACACGCAGGTCCATCTCTTGTGTCACCTAAGCCCAAATGAAGGATGTTACACTCTCTCTTGCCGTGTGACCACAGGCCCAGCATGTTCCCTTAGATTTCCCTCTTGGAAGGGTCGCAGGAATGTCCCAGGTGCCTGTCCCCCTCCCCCCAAACCGTGGGACCACCCAGCATTTCCAGATGCTGTCATTGTGTTGGACTGAGTCCTCTGCCCAGAAAGGAGTCCCATCCATGTCCCTGCTCCAACCCTCTGGCTTATCTCCTCCCCAGCCTCTTCCACGGCTCTTCTCAACTAAGTTAAGTCTGAATAAATAAATACAGATTTGCCTACAGCCTCTGGGAGGGACCCAGCCGTCTCCAGCTTCTCTTCTGGCCACTTGCCAGACGACATCTGCCCTGGTTGCATTTCTTACTTCTGCTCTTGTGGTGTTAATGACCCTACAAATGCTTCATTTCTGTCCAGTCGGACTGCAGCTGCTCTTGGCCTGTTCTCGTCCCATCCCTTCCCCTGGCTTTGTGTGCCATCACCTCTGTCCCTTGTCTTGGCTCAACTCTGCTGCCCACTCACTCCATTCCCAGGACATTGGCTTTAGGGGACACACGCATCCCCTCCCCGGACCAGACAGAGCTGTGCAATCCCTGTGTCAGATAGTCTGAAATAAAGATGTCTCATTTTTATCCCCTTCCATTAGAGCAGGAACACAGACCTAATCCAGAGTGGCTCCATTTCAGAAGGGATTTTCTCAGAGCAGAGAGGAGCCAGGCAGTTTTCCTATCATGGTAAATATGATGCAGCTGGGCCCTAATCTAGGTATTGGGCAAAAATCTAAGACTGAGTCTTAGATTAGACCTACTGTAATAGGTCCCAATTACAGATTATTTCTTAAACAAAGCTCTCCAGTCACAGGGTTTATTCACCAGGTTCTGGCCCTGATTACTCGGCTGCAGGACTCACGTCATAGTCCTAAGAGGCTTTGTGAGTCAGAGCTCAGTTCCTAGGGTGGTTGACTAAGCAACACCACAGCCATCCTGGAGGCGCCTGTTCCTCATTTATACGTGTGCATTCTTTGGGTATATGTGGTTCTTAGCCCCCTACACCTGAATCTGTCTTTTCTCTCAGGCTATGACAGGGATCAGAGACAGAAGGATTTGAGGGTCTGAGAAGGACTTAGGATACGGTGAAATGAATAGGCCTTGAGATCTATCCATTTATTCGATAAACAGCTGATGAATCCCTGTCATGAGCCAAGCCCTGTTCTCTAGAGCTGAGGATAAATTAGGGAGCAAAACTACAATGGTGTCTGGCCTCTTTAGCCTCATAGTCGTGAGGAAGCTGCATCAGACGTGGCAATAAGGAGCAGGGTCCAGAATTCCCACCTGCTGTCCGGAGACACCGTTTCTCGGGCAAGAGATGTAGAGGGAATGGAGGTTGGGGCGGGGGGATGTACACCTGTCTGGGTTTGGTCCGGAAAGCAGCACCCACAGGTATTTTGGAAATAAAAGAATTGAGTGTAGGAAATAGAGCTTACGTGAACGTGGGGGAGTTGAGGAATTAAAGTCTCGAAGAATCACTAGACCGATCTTTGCCACCCCCAGAAGCACCAGCTGATGTGGCTAAGAGGGGGGGCTTGTGGGAAAATCCCAAGAAGCTGTGTTCATAGGACTGTCTGTGAGACGAAAGGGGTGCTGACCATGTCAGCAGGTGGACAGCCGAATCGGGAGAGGTGGGCATAGACCTGTGCTGTCAGCAGGGCAGATAGAAAAGAGGGCGGGTGCAAATACGGATGCTAGGGCCAGCTGGCACCTTCTGGGCACCTCTGCGGGTATCATCCTTGTGTCTGACCTTCAGAGCGTAGTGGCCTCTGCTTCACTTCTGCCTTCTAAATCTCACCCGTGTTCCCCTCCCGACCAGCTGTCACCCCTGCAGGGAGGGGGATTCCAGAGAAGTAGTTCCCAGATGTAGATGGGGAGGAGTGCCACGCTGACAGTGCAGAATCCAGCTTGGGGCATTTGTTCCTGGATTTAGTGTGGAAATGGCGACATGCTTGGAGCCTTGGGACAGGACATAAAACGTGGGTCTGGGACAGGTCATGGGCTATGGAAGCCAGGGAGGGGAGTGGTTCACGGGCACATGCTCTTGGGGGCCCCCGTAAGAGAAAAGTGGACGGTGGGGTCGGGTTATGGAGGCCCCCGGAGATCTTAGCACGATCCGGTTCCCGCGTGTGGGGACAGAAGCCCCCTGGAGTGAGGGGGAGCTTGGGGAATGAGATGTAGGTGGTGGGTGTAAACAGCGAGGGAAGTTTGGCTGTGCAGTTGGGGTCTGGGCAGAGGGGGGTATAGTTTCCTCTCCTGGGCAGGAAGAAAGGTGACATTTAGGTTGTCGTTGGGGAGCAGCCCTGCCTCCTGATAAATGCAGATGAGGATTCATTCGCCTAGGCGTTCTAAAACCACCTGCTAAGAGTTACCTGCTCTGTCTCAGCACCGTGAAACACTCGGGACAATGTGCAAAGACATGGTCTTCCTTTATCCCGGGAGCCACGAGGCCTCCTCCAGGAGTGTGGGAAGGTCCCTCAGTGGTGCATAGAGTGTGCCCTCATACAGGGGCTCCTCGGGGCCCATGAAAAACCCTGGCTCAGGGCTGGCTCAGCCAGTGGGGGGCCTCCCAGGAGGTGGAGGTTTTACAGAAGAGCTAGCAAGACCCCTTGGGCAGAGGTGTGTGGGAAGGGCCAGGGGGCCAAGATCTCAGCATCTCCCATGGGAATTACAGTAAACACCGTGGGGTGCTGTAACCTGGCCACTTATACAGAGGCACCTGCTCTTGGCACGATGCTTAGGAAGAAGCATCCAGCCCCACACCACGTCTGCCCACATGGGTAAGCGCCCCTGGGCAGGATGCAGCCAGGTGGCTCTGATGGGGCGGGGAGCGTGGCACAGAAGGGCTTTTGGACATCCCTGAAAACATCCCATGTGACTTGATGGGATAAGAAAAGCCCCTATCTGTGCTCTGCTCTGTGAGAAAAGAAAAGGGGCGAGAGGGAGAATGGAGAGAGGAGAGGAGAGGAAGGAGGACAAGGACGAGCAATGTGAAAGCCAAAGGGGGTTTGTTTGACCCTCAGGAGGATTTTTCTTGGCGTGTGCTCTGAAAGCCGAGCAGTCCTGAGAAGAAAAGCAATGAATCATTTATGATTGTTTTCATTTTGTATTCATTAAAGGCCTCTGCACTATTATTATCGAACCTTAATTGGCTCGGCGCTCGCGTGGCACTGCCTCTCCCAGCCCCTGCCCCTCCCCTTGGCCATCAGAAGTTCCTCTGATGATGAAGCTGGGGCCGGACCTCGCTGGGGAGCAGGGGCAGCTGGGCAAGAATCTACCCGCAAGATCAAATGGAATGCGGCCGCCTTTTTTTTCCCCCCTCCTTGGATCGTGTATTAATAAATGTGTCTGGTTTGGGCTTTCGTCCGCTGCCCGCGATCTGCTCCAAGCTCCTGGCATCTCTTAGCCCTCTTTGCTTCCCCTGGCACGTGAGAACTTTCCCATTAACCTGCCCCCCCTCCCGCCTCACCACGGGAGCAGCAACCTCGTGGCTGACAATGCACATCCTTTGTTCCAAGTGCCACACTGGGCACTGAACCAGCAACAATATGCAGGTTACCTGATTTACTTCTTTTAATACACTTCATTGTACTTATAACTGCATAAAAGAGGACAAATTGGCAAGTAATTATAACGTTAATTTGGCAATGTTTTATCCTATTGTGGAGGCACAGTTTCCTCCACAGTACTTGGGGCGGGGGGGGGCATGTTTGTCTAGGGTACAGCCTATCGAGGGATTCTTGAGCATGGAGATGAAATACACAGGAGATGGGGAATTGCTCTTCTCCCCGCAAATATTCCTTTATTTGCATGTGTTTCGCAGCCTCCTTAAAAAGCTAACTCGTTTATTCAGGCCTAATTAATGGAATGCCACAGAATGCATAATTAGGCTGTGACAGCTCCATCTGATGGATGGCTTTGGATTTGGAAACTGGAGATACCCCCAGTTAAGAGGGCTGAATACTTCCGTTTCAGAATCTCACCGGCTGTGCGTGCCTCACGACCGTCCCGGCCGAGAACACAACTGTGGTTCCCGGAAAATGCCCCAGTCCCGGGTGCCAAGAGGCCTTCCTCACCTTCCTGTGTGTGATGTGTGTCTGCAGTATGATCGGGGCAATGGCGCAGACACCCTCAGTCATCATCCTTATCAGGTAAGCTTAGACCCAGGGACTAGAGAGCCAGGCTCACCTTTCGCCCTCCCTGTCCCCATCTGGTGCTTGTCTGCAGTTCTCTGGGAGGTCCGAACTTGGGGTGTGGCATGAGTCTTACAAGCCAGCTTCCCCAGGTTGATAGGAATCAGTTACATTTGATAGAGACCGGAAAGCATGGCCTCAAGGGAGATGATACTTTCATATCCTCCCAAGAATAGATCCTGCAGGCGATTTTGAATGTGGTCCTACATTGATTTTTAGAGAGAGCAGCAGTGTTGGAGTAAAAGGAAAATGGCCTTGGACTAGCCAAGCCCCCAAGTTCAACCCCTGTTCATCCACTGATTAGCCACGTGACCTTGGGCACATTTTCGCTCAGACTCGTTTCTGAGTTCGGGCCCGGGAGCAATGTCATTGATCCTGCCAGCCTCCTAGAAGTGATGTGGGTCCCACCAAGGCCATGCATGTGCCACCAGTGACTGCGCTTGTCCAGAACCACCCATAATCTGGTCTCTCAGGACCTGTCCTGGCGGTGAGTGAGGTGCCTCAAAGGTGAACTGTGGAGTCATATTCTGAGTAACTTCTACGTTTCCAAAGTTACCTAGATTTGGGTGAGGAACCTAGAAATGGGATGCTCCGGCCCCCAGTGTCTGTCTCGAACTGGAGGAAGTGACCCCAAACAGACAGACCCACCTTACTGGGATGCAGCTATCTACACAGACCAGGGTACTCCCAGGGGCTAGAAGCAAGCAAGAATGAACTGCTTGAACTTGACCTGTACAAATGCACATTCCCAGCTTCTGTATCCAGCTTTGCTCCCCTTCTCCCCATGCCTACCATGTTTCCTGATCTCTGTTCTGAATTCCTGAGGAAGAGCATTTCTCCAAAGCCCTTATGTCATCTAGAAGGTCATTAGCAAAGCCTTGTTAATGTGCAGAAGCATTAAGGTAACAATAGCAAATTGCCATTTTATACTTTCTAAACTTGAAAAACCAATTTTCAACATTCACACCCAGCGCTTGCGAGGCTGTGGCAAAACTGGGCTGGGTAAAATCACCTATGGCTGGTGGCATTGAAAAGCCTGTCACTCCTTTCAAAGAAGCAATATAGCATTGTGAATCAGGAGTCATAAAAATGTTCAGATTTTTTTATGAGGTAACCCTACCCTTCAACACTTAGGAAAATACTTCCCTCCCAGAAAAACAGCTCAGGGCAGGCAGATTTTTATTACAATGTTAGCTATAATAGCAGCAAAACCTGAATTGGGATAATGAATTAAATTACAGTACTGTACCATAGCTCAATGGAATAATGAAAAATTCTTAAGAATGTGAAAAGTCCTTAAGAAGTGAACTGTTGCATTTAAATTCTATACAGAGGTTGACTGTGTCAAGCATGGATATGGACAAAACCCGTCAGGTCCTAGGTATGGCTGTGTTATGGGTGACTTTTCATTTAGAGATCCCTGTGAAGTTGTATTGTGTTGGTCACCCACAAAAGGTGCCAAGATTCAGGAACAATGACCTTCACGGCCATGAGCAGTGACTAGTCCCTTTGTTTCCTCTCCCCATGACTTCTGTGCAAAAACCACCTCACTGTTTGTGACTGGCACACCAAACACAGAAAGTTGAAATCTTAATCACTTCGAAATCTCAGCTTGAGAAACAGCTCTTGGGGATTTTCGGGAAACATTTGATTCCTTTAAATAGATCAGCAACAGATGGCCTACGTGACCTAGGCTGGGCCTCGGCCATCACATAACCCTGTGCTCTGCCGGGGCCTGCTGGAGGCCCAGGCTCGCACGTTGTCCCCGTCGAGATGGCCAGGGTAGCACCTTATTCTGTCACTATCCCAGTCCATTTGGCCATCACAGGTATCCCAGGCAGGCACAAGGGCACAGTCTAGGCCACCTTCCAGGTATATGCCAGCCCTTGCCCCATTCCAGAGTGACGGCCCCACTGTAGCCCACGTAAAGCAGCTCTCAGAACATCCACAGGTGAGGATACAAGCTAACACCCGCTGCACCCCCTTCAGAGCCAGCACTGAGCTCCTGTTTTAATTACGTTTACATCCTTATTGCCATTCCCCTTTTATAGAGGAGGAGGCCCGGGGAGTGGTTAAGCAAGCAGTATTCTCGAGGTCGTCAGCTAGTAAGTGGTAGACCTCAGATCCCATCCCTGGCCTTGCCCGGAACTTTCCATAACATTCAGACCTGAACACTCCATTTCTTCCTACGTAGATCTGAGAAGGAAGATTCCCCCATGGGAACAAGTTCCTCAACAGGATATGAACAGAGATCTTAGCACCTTGCTCATTTTATTCCTAGTGACATGATAGCTAAAAGGAAATCAGATTTCAAGTGATAAATATTCTAGCTCATTACGCCAGCACGTTTTCTTGAAAAGGAGAATTTGCTTTTATTTATGTGTCTTTCAACTTAATACCTTCAAGTGGGAATGCAAAAACCAGAACCGTGGAGCCCCTAATAGCTCCGAAGAACTTGGATTTTGTAACATGCACATTCTAAAGAGAGCTGGCTGTGTTTCTGTCCAGAAACATCGATCTCATCATTGGCATTGGACATGTATCTGGCTGAATCAGCCAGAGAGTGGTTTCCCCATCACTCCTTGAAAGTCTTAACCTACTTGCCTGTATCCCACTCTTTACAATTGAGAAGAAAGGGGTGTTTCCCCAAGAATAACACGTTTATAGTTTTCACTGAAAATCTTAGAAATATGGCCAAGATTGTAAAACCTACATCTCTGTTCGTTTTGGTTTGACAGTGTCTTTTGGTCCACTCTACCAACAAGCCAAAGACATGCCCACTGAGGCTCAAACCAGGTCATTGGATGGATGGCATTGGATGTTTGGATGAATGATTCCTGGGGTCATTTAGCTAGAATCTAATTCTAGCTAAAATAGATTAATAGATAAATGATCTCTCAATCTATCAGTCAATCTATCTATCTACTAATCCTGGGTACTAGATATCCTAGTGGACTTAAACATTTATTTCCTACAGAATTGATTGCCTAGGTCCTCCCTGTATCTTAGTGGACTTAGATATCCTATTGCAATGTAACTTTGTTTCTAACATTTATTTCCTACAGAATTGATTGCCTAGGTCCTCCCTGTATTGCATGAGCCTTCCTGGTCTTTCAGCCATATTGAAGTGCTCCTGGTATTTACAAAGTCTCAGCCACACTGGACTGGCTCTAGGCCTAACCAGGTCCTTTCAGGAGACATAGTACTGCGCTTACCTCCCCATTTCCCCTAGGGACTCCCAATGGGAATGGGATAAGAGGAAGTTTCTCTGCCTGTGGTATCCAAGATTACCTGAAGGATACGTGTATGTAGTCCGTCAAATACCTCTCTCTTCATGTTCCCTCGCCACCCCACCAGAGATAGGGCCGGTCTGGGTCATGAGTGGGAGGCATGTGCTCACCCCACCGATCTACCCACATATATGTTACTCAGTACATCATCACTGCACTCACAATGGACAAGATACAAAGAGTCCCTGGGCCCAGAGAGGACAAGCATTGAATTAATACTCGTTTCAAGAGTAAGAGGCATTACGAAAGAGGTGTTATTAGCCATGAGGGCCCCTCTGTCTAGAATTGGTCATCATTTCTAAACCCCGTCTACTGTCACGCTCATCCCAGAAAACGTTACACTCTGAGAGTGTGCTAGAAAATGTGCGAGAGGGTCATTCTAAGGGACTATTCTGGATAAACCAAAGCCAGGGTGATTGGGTCCATTCAGAACAAAGAACCATGACCAGGGGGTATTGAAACTGGATATAGTCAAATGGATTATTCTGCAAGTGGCCCATCTGGGGTGTCAAGCCACGATCATCTGGTTGATAACACAAAATGACCTGAGAAGGACAAGGGTGTTCACAGCACTGGCTGTTTGAGAAATGTTCAGAGAAATGGTCTTCCCAGTTGATACTTCCCCAATATGTGTATTCTATCAACTTAAGATATTTGCCCGTCCTGGCAAAAGTAAAATGCCTTTAAATGAAGACTTTAAGGACCACATTTGCGTGTCTTCCTCCCAATGACAAGATTAGCCTTATTATTTAAAAAAAAAAAACAAACCCACTGTTAATTTCCTAAACTTATCTTGTTAGTGCAGTTATTTATCAGACTTTAGACAGAGAAAGCAAAAAAAAAAAAAAAAACCCAAAAAACAAAAAAACCCATTTCTAGAGAATGGCTCTGATGGACAGCAATGGATGACTCTGGGGTCTGTTAATTGAAGAGGAGTGATAAGGATCTTTTTTTTCCTCTTCATCTCTTTGCATGTAGGACAGTCAGCCCTGAACTCAAGTCTTACGCCCTGGGAGTCCTGTTCCTCCTCCTCCGTTTGTTGGGTATGTATGCTCTTTATTCCCTCAATAATGAATTGGATGCTTATGACCAGGTGAGTAAATATGCGTGAATTTGTCCCACTTCTTGAGCTTGTCTTTTTCTTTCTTCTATGAAGTATAATTATTAATAAACAAGAGAAACCTTAAGTCTGTAAATTTTGCTCTGCGTTTAGACCTATGCAGTCTCTGGATACCACAGAGTTTTCATTTACATAATCCCTGTCTTGGTGCCACTCTGGATTCTCACCAGCATGAGGAGGGAAAGTGATGGCACCAAAGAGAAAACCATTTGATGGTGTAATGTGGCTCCCTTGTTGAGCAACCCCCCGAGCAGCTTGTGAAATGCTTCGATTATGGGCTGCCAGCTAGGACAGAGAAGTCTTCTGACAATGTCTCACAAATGGAAACTTTGATCTCTTTAAATTTTTCCAAACTGCTTGAGTTTATTTACCTTGGGTTTCCAGGATGGGAAACAGAAGCTTCATGCTACAGAAGCTGTATTCCAAGGTTTGGTATGGATAAAAAGAATTCAGTCTAACCCTAACATTTTTAAGTTGAGAAAACATAGGATGGGGATATTCCATGGTTCTCCCTGGGTCCTGGGACAGGCTGGGGCAAAGCAGAAAAGGCTGGCCAGGTAACCCAGCTGCCAGGCTTGCCTGACCCTTCTCCCTTTAGACTTCTGTTGCTTTATGAACATCCCTGTGTCAAAGCCAAGATCAAGACAGGGTAACATTTTTTTTCCTTGAATAATAGTGGTCTTCTTTAATGGGCATTAAATGGTAAATAAATATGCAAAGGGAGATAACCATGGCCTGTATTTTCAGTGTAAAAATTAAACTACTCATTCTAAGTATATAACTGTGGATAAGCACAAAGACTTAGCTATAGAAAATGTTTATGAAAATGTTTGTAAAAAATGAAAAATTGGCCATAACTCAAATGTCCAGCAGCCTGGAATTATTTACATCCATTATGATCTGGAACCCCACTAAGATTTATGTTCCCCTTTAACATTCTGAAAAGTATTTATAGACTTGGAAAGGGCACATGACATGTGGAGGGGGGACAAGGTCTATAATATACTAAAGTGTTTTTAAAGTATAAGCATGGAAAAATATTGGAAAGCTAAACACAAACATGGTATATTATTGTCTTTGAATAATATTATGTTATAAATAATATTTTCTAGAGGTTTTAAAATTTTGAATGAATATATATATGTGCCTGTGACTTAAAAAAATTTTTCTTAATGTTTATTTTTGAGAGAGAGGGAGACAGAGTGCAAGTGGTGGGGGAGGGGGGTGGGCAGAGACAGAGAGGGAGACACAGAATCCGAAGCCGGCTCCAGACTCTGAGCTGTCAGCACAGAGCCTGATGCGGGGCTTGAACTCATGAGCTGTGAGATCATGATCTGAGCTGAAGTCAGACGCTTAACCGACTGAGCCACCCAGGTGCCCCATATGTACCTATTACTTTTATAATGAGGTGAATTCCTATATAATATATGGAAGAATATGAAGGATCCACTCACAAGGTCCTTCCTGGAGAATGGTAAGTACAGGGTGTGTGCACCTCCTCACTTCCCTTCTCCACCTGTAGCCAGATATTTCTAGTCAATCACTGTGATCCATCCTGCTGTGCCCAGGACAAGGTCTCAGAGTCCTCCCGATGATTATCAATCCATGTAGGTGGGTAACTAGGGAGACCTAAATGGCATTTTTATCTTAGGTCGATTTTGTGGAAAACAGAAATGCTCTAGGTATGAAGATACCCAGTTAAGACAAGTTTAGTAGGAATTCAAACTAAAACATTTGGGCCTTCCGGGAACTCATAGTGCCCTGTAGAACTCCATAATCATGGGGTAATCGTTAGGTTGATTCTTTTCTTCTTCTCGGGAGGGTGAAGTCTGCATGCATCATCCCGCCTTACCCCTGTTGCCCTAACTTGGATGGATAAATAGATACATGAATGTGTAATGTCAGGTAGCAAGTTGGGGACCCTTATTTCTGTAAATAGTGAAACCACTTCGCATATACATTCATTCAACGCACTAACATTTATCGAGCACACCCAGTGGGTTCAGATCTCCGTTGACCATACCCAGGTAAGTGGGTATGACTTCCTAGTAGTCATTTTGCGAGCTCACCAGGGAAAGTGGGAATCCCCCATCTGTGGGGTTGTTGTAGGAGAATCTCCACCTCTAAACAGACGCTTAAAGACTCAATATAGCAGGTAAAAAAAAAAAAGTTACCCTTCAGAATAATTTGATGGCATAAAAGGAAAAAAAAAAGGCTTGTAAAATATTTCTGAAATGTTAATGAAAATTAGAGGGTACTTGAAGACAGAATGGAAAATTATAGAGCTCGTATAATGTGACACTGTTAGGATCATTGTATGTTGCCCTCATGCAATTCCATTATTTATATGTCTGCCCCAGGAATAATCAACCAGGCATTATCTATAGTGGTATTTTTCAACTTCTGTGACTGATCCCCAGCCAGAGAGAAGTTTTACATTATGGGCCAGTGTGCACATACATATGCATTAATACAGCTGGAACAAAAATCTCACACAAAAAATACCCTTAATATATGTGTGTATTCTTTTCTGTTTCATGCTTTTTAAAAAGTTGGTCATGACGCAGTCCATTGATTTTGTTGCCCATTTATGGGTCACAAATCAGTCTGGAGAACTCTGCTCTAGCAAGATAGGACAGCTTCATCTTTTACTTAAAAGCAGCTTATCAAAGAAGTCTTTGCTGTTGGCCTGATTCCATTTCCTGCAGCAGCACCCGATGTGATTAACCACCAGTTAATGTTAACGAGGGGTCAACCAAGAAATCGGCTTCCATGACATTGTCGACCTTTGTGCTTGGCCCTGTATGGGTAATGGGAATTCAGTAGAGCATCACAGCTTGGTGATGGTGTCTACACAGGTGCAGTTGGGGACATGTGGAGGAGCCACCTCACCTCGCCGTGGGATGGGGCAGGGGTGTGGGTCTGAAACAGTGTGATGTCTACCTTAGACATGAAGACTGAGCAAGAGTTATGTAGATGAGCGAGGAGAGAGGGCTATAATGGAGGGACTTACGGAAGTCCAAGCCTGGGAGGAAGCACCATGTTTGGGGCCACAGGAAGTCGAGTGTGGCTAGAGTGTGCAGGACAAGCAGGCACGGGCCAAAGATGGGACAGGATGGGTGGCCGTCAGAACATGACCTGGAAGGGTTGCTGCCCTGTCAATAGCTTTGACCTTTATCTCTCAGGTAAACGTAGTCATTGATGGTCTTTAACCAGATTGTTGTGTTTTGGAGGAACGCCCATGGTCCACTGTATGGACAATGAGAATGTACGGATTGAACTGTAAGCCGCTGGTCTAACAGAGTAGCTGATGGCCTGGGCTGGGGAGGGGCGGGTGGAAGAAGAACCTTCGAGGCCTGGTCTCTGAGTAAAAGTGTACCTGCTGCAATATGTAAGAGGGAAGAAACCACAATGACAGCTCCTTACAAAGGCTTGGATCACATGATGAATGGGGACATTACCTACTAAAACAGGAAGACTAGGAGGGAGGGCACTTTGGGAGTGGCATAGGCCAGCACTGTCCAGTAGAACTTTCTGAAATAATGGAAATGCCCTATATTTGCATCACATGTGGCTATTGAGTACTTGGCTTCTATAAATTTTAATTACTGATTTTTATTTAAGTAGCCACTTGTGGCCAGTCTCTGATGCACCACCCTTAGGAGAGCGTGAGGAAGTGGGGCAGCATGGGGAGATCACTCTTTCCAGATACAGTGAAACCTTGGTTTGTGAGCATAATTCATTCCAGAAACATGCTTGTAATCCAAAGCACTTGCATATATATCAAAGCGAACTTCCCCATAAGAAATAATGGAAACTCAGGTGATTCATTCCACAACCCAAAGATATTCATATGAAAATGATTACAATACTGTGATATAATACAAAATAATTGAGAAAGTAGAAAATACAAAGAAAAATAAACAAATGAACCTGCACTTACCTTTGAAAACCTTCGTGGCTGGTGCGAGGGCAACAAGAGAGAGAAGGGTTATTGAGTAGGACGGCTTTCATTATCACTAACAGATGTTGACTACAGTACAGTATTGATAAATTCTTGTCATATACAGTATTTAATGTAACTGGCAATAAGGCAGCAGAGGAAAGGGTCTCTATCTGCAGGCAGCCTGACCTAGCATGAAGCAGACCATTCCTAAGCTTACTCTTTGATGGAGAAGCAAAGGACTGTCCCGAGGTGCTTTGAAGTGACAAAAAATACACTAGAGCCAGCTGTGGGCACCTTCCAATGTTCTGAAAAATCACTGATTTCTGCCAAACATCATGGCCTGAGACCGAGCATCTGAGCATGGGAGATGATCACCCACCATCCCACAGAGAGAACGGGGGGAGGGGTAGGAGAGAGAGAGAACCATTGGCTCAGTTGTGATCATGTGATGTGCAGCATCACGTACTACTCCTATTGGAAGACATTGCTCATTTATCAAGTTAAAGATTAAAAATGTTTTGATGTCTCGTGCAGAAGAAATTACTCCCAATCCAAGGTTTTACTGTAATTAGCTATGAAGAGTATAAGGAGAGAGGGTAGGACCCAGAAGTGAATGGGAGATTATTTTTTTCCTGTTGCTTTAAATGCCAGTGGAAAGGAGTTGATAGAGCAGGGACTGTAGTGTCAGGGGTCAGTGTGGCTCCGTGAGCTTCCCCAGCAGCTTTGGAGTAGAAGTGGGAACACGTGGTTGGTTGTATCAATGGCAGGTGTGGTAGAAGGAGTGTGGGGCCAAGAAATTAAGGAAGACCAAAGTGGGGTTAAATGGACTATGGTACCTCAGCTGGATAAGGGAAACATGACAAAGCCCAGGGTGTAGAACCGCATTGGTGTCTGTGGAGAAGCCCAAGGCTTCTGGTAGAAATCGAGTGGGGGAGAAGGGCACTGAGCTACGTCAGTAAATTCAGAGTAAAGTGAATGGTCTCCTCCGAGCAGAATTCCTGATGCAGTCAGATCCGTCCCTCTTCATCCTTTTGCAAATGCCTGCTCGCTGCTTTTCTCTCTGGGTGTTGGCAAGCCATCTGCTTGAAGACCTGATCCAGAATCTTGCCCCTGGGGTCCACTGCGTGCCTGGGATGTTAGGCTAAGTTACATTAATGGAAACAAATAGTCGCTGAGATCCTGCTGCACCCAAGACACTGTTCAAGATGCTGCAAAGAATGTAAAAATACTCAGGAGCCAGCATCCTGCCCTCAGGGAGCTCCAGTGGGAGAATGAAGCAGGTATGAGGAATATATAGGGCTAAAAGGGTCCGGACCTTGAATCTCAAGGGAAAAAGAGATTTTACTTGGCTAAGTAGTTGCCAGTGTGGAGTGAATGACAGATTTAGAGAAGACTGGATATACATTGAGAGTTCTGATTTAGGGAGATCAGCCTGGCAGCAGGGTGCACGGAGGTTCTGTGAGGTGTGGCACAACTAATCAACGCATCGAAGGGAGAAGCGGCTAACCACAGCAGGGCAGTGGGCTTAAGAGGCAAGGACAAATGGAGGCCTACAGTGGAGGTAACATCTACTGAAACCCCCTCACCCCGCATCTAACTATATGAAAGTAAAAGAGAACCAACAGAAGCACAAGGTGCAGCAGAGAATTTCAGCCTCAGTGACGCGGCACATGGAGAAGCCTTTCATAGGTCAGGAGATGCAGTCTGTCAGGTGTCTGAAAGGTATTGTTGGGGCTGGGCTGGCCGCCACAGACTCTCCTCCCACGAACGCCTGCTCTTAGTTTTCAGAGCACCTGCTGAGCAGAAAGCATTGAGAATCTCAAGGTGCCCGTCTGGACCCAGGTGTCATTCCCAAGCAGACTGTCCCCAGATCTTGGGCGATTCATGAAGGTACTGCAGGAACAGCACATCTGGGAAGCTCCTGATACGGTGCATCAAATATTTGCCGAGCTCCTACCATGAAGTCGTGAATATAGAGAAGTTCTACAGGCAAGTGGGAGACATGAACCCATTAAATGAGCGCTTTGCAAGAAGTAAGCACAGTGTGCCAGAGGCCCCACATGAGAAGCCATGCACCCAGCCGTGGGAGGATCGGGATGGGGTACAATGGGTGGAATGCATGGAACACCCCTCCCACCCGTCTGTGCGTCTATTTGCTTGTTCATCAAACATTAAGCAACGATGGGTCTGACATCCTCAAGTGCCGCCATCACCCAGGATCTGCTTCCCTACCTGCACTCAGGTGTCATCACATACTCACCGTGGACCGGTGCAGTCAGGCACAGCAGGATTTGAGTCCGGCCCTGCCACTACTGGCCGGATGGGTGTGGGGAGGCTCTTTGAGCCTTAGTGACTTGAACATGGAACCCAGGGATAAAATGAGAGCAGAGCAGCATCACCCAACCTCTCCGATTCAAGAAAAGTCAATGTCAAGTGCCCACGGGCAAAATGCTGGCCAGTGCCAAAAGTCCAGTCTCTTTCTTGGCATTGCTGAAGCAGAGAGAATCTATTTTTCGCCCACCCCCTCAGCGGCTTGTGCTGGTCAGGACAGTAATTCTAATCAGGCTGAAGAGGGATTGCATGGTGACTTCAAGCCTTGGCAGGTAATCTGGAGAGGAAAGGATACGTTTTGAAATGTAAATGCCAGAGTAATTTTCAGCTTCCATTTTGTCCCAAAAAGGTAGGTGAATTTCTTTTCCTTACAAAAGCCTTTAAATTCATCTTTAAAGTTTACACCAAAGAGTATAAATAGGCCCAGTTTTTTCAACCCGGGGGGGGGGGGGGGAGGGGGGCGGCGGGGAATGAATTAAATAGCCAAAATACAAAACCATGGGGTTTAATCTCCGTTAATAGATTTCAGGAAAACAGAGACCCTTTCCTTAAATAGTACTGCAATTTTTGCATTGAAATATATAAACATACATGGCTGCAGCTGGGACCAGAGCGTAATAGGAAGAAAGATTTAATCCTTTTAATATTCTCTGTAATAGCACATAACAGCACGGAGCCTCCGGGTACCCTTCCCAACCTACTGTGGGTTTCCGGTGTCTCCGTGATGGGGCACTAGTTCATCCCTACTTCATCCGTGAGTGTCTCCCCAGGAGACATAGGGAGAAGGGAAGGCAAAGGGACGGGATGCTACCGTAGCCTCCAGGGAGGAAACACACAGTTTCTAGAATACCATACCATCATCACCCTCCCTCCTCGTTCCTTAGGTAACTGAGGGCATAACAGAATGAAGAAGCTCAGAGCAGGAATAGGTCCTGTCTATACCTTATCCACTTGGCACCCCTTCTGGAAGCAGCTGATTAACCTCCAAAACAGACTTATTCTTAGGACATGAAGGAGTCTTGCCAGTTAGGGTTATTCTCTGAGTCTTGGTTTGAAGAGTATTTTGCAACTCTTTTCGCTGGAGATGGTGATTTAAAAGAGGGCACATCTCCAGGTATCCAAAGAACAGGAACGGAACTGGATTTGTTGAGCCCACTACACGAGGGGCTTTCACAAATGCCGTCTCATTCGATCTGTATAAAAATTTAGTACAGGGAGGCATCTTGTGCCCATTTTAATAAGCAATGCGACCGAGATTGAGTGGAGTGACTTCCCAGGGTGGCAGGTTCCCAAGTGGCGGAGTTGGAAGCCAGAGTACGTGATCTCGGGTCCCAAAGCTGTCATTGTCTCCCCACCACCGAGCAACCTTCAGATGTGAGCTCGCTCTCTCTGAAGAAGGGCAGTTGTCAGCTCTTTCTTCTGACAAGTATCTGCCTGAGTTGTTCTGCAAAATACTGAGTTTGCTTACAAAACAGTCTCCCAGCCTTCTCGATGCGTTAATAACCCTGGAGAAGGGAGCACTCTGGAAAGATCAGAACCTCCTTGTGTGTGGGTTTCCCCCTCCACACTTTGCAAAGATCAGAACTTCCCCTGTTTCACCTCTGAAAGCTTCAAAACCAGCCTTCTGCAAGCCAGTTATTCCCAGGAGCTTAGCAGCAGGGTAAATAAGATGTTTTCTGTAGCCCTGGAAATCCCTGATAAGAGCCCTAAAATCTTCGCTTCAAATGAACAAACTTTGAATTAGTAAGAAGGAGATTATTGGGTTTGGGGTTTTGAAATGTCAAGCCTGAGACAAATAATTAATCTCTCTCAGCTTCAGTTTCTCTGTCCATAAGATAGGGAGTGTTATAGGGTTATGGACGGGGGCTCCTAATACATTCAGAGTGCCCCCCAACAGTGCTGGGGAGAGGGGGTAGTTAATAGACAGTAGTTACTGTGTTAACCTTAAAAATTAAAGTTACTTACCAGCAAAAATGGGTTTATTCAGGAATAACAAAGAATTGAAGTTTGGGACATGCAAGTCACTGCAGCACCACAGGCAGGACCCGTTGTAAACAAAGGAGAGGAACGTTATTTTAGAGAGAAAGAGGAGGAAGTTGGGAGGTGATGCTTCCTCAGTGGCTGAGATAGTCAGTTTCTTGTAGGAGATGCAATGCACTTCATTCCCTCCTGGGACCTGTAATTGAGGATTCTTCTGTTGGGGTCTATAATGAACAGCTCTTCCTGTAATTGACATTGAGTAGGATGGTTCCTCATTTTATTCCCACTCCATTTCAGTGAGGTGTCCCTTTATTAATTTTCACATTTCCCCCTTTTGATCAAGATCCTTCTCCAAATGCATCACGGAGCAAGAGTCTGTTTTTCACAATTCAATGGCCTTTTTTGGTCCCTCAGCGCCAGGAAGGATCTTTCCTGGGTGTCACATCACTCGTCCGTGGAAAATTGTATAGATGGGAAACTACTGGGATCCGTTCGAGTCGCAAGGACCACTTCCATCTGTAGTCCATACTTATCAAGACTGTAGGTGCTAGAGAGCATGTCCTTATCGGTCACGGCATTTTTACAAAGGTTTGACAGGCACCGAGTACAGAATCAAAAGTAACATGACCGTTCCAAATTATGTGATGGTTTTAAAACAAGATCCTAGATCTGAAAGTAGCCAATGAGAAATATTTGTGGGCACTTACTCCCACGTAGGGAAGGAAAAGTCCCTCGTATGGGGACAAACCCCAGAGTCACGTGTACCTCCTGGGAGTCCCCACTGAAAGCACTCATGGGAACAGAATAGGGGATACTGCAGGAACCTCCTGGGAGAATTAACCGGGTGCATTTGGGAAGATACAGTGCAGGTATAAACACGAAGTTTTGCAAAATAGCAAAACTTCAAAGATGTTGAAAAGCAGCATTGTTATCTCAGAACTGCTGGAACTTAGGCGTATTACTAATAATACAGTAAAGTCGAAAATTCAGAAACCATGAATTTCGGCTAAGACTCCAGAGGAGTCCATTAATGTCCAAATGAAAGAAACTCCTGTGAACCCCGAACCTTCTAACAGGCCTGATCCAGAGATCTCATCAGATGTCGTCTGCTCCGGGGCCGGGAAATCTGGATTTTCAGGTCATCGGATGGCGTGCAGGTCCAGTCAGGCTGTGGTGCTCTCTTTAGAGGGGTCTCGTGGATCCAGGAGTCTGTTCTCTGGTGTTTGTCAGCACAGGATTGGTCAACAGTGCCTTGCTGGTAAGGTTGAACAGAATCTTGTCTATTGGAAAAGACACCTCCAGAAAAAAAGTCCAGGTTGCAACGTGTGATGCTCAAGGTCTTTGTCTTCCGGTAATACACGGTGAGAAGACTGAAGCGTGGCTGTTTTTAAGGAAGCAATTAGGCCTCTCCAGTGTTGAAGCATGCCTTTTATCAATGGTGGGTTAAAGTGCTACCAAACCCAAGTGGGGCTTCCTGTCCCTGAAGATGCCAGCACTCAAAGAGATGAGCTTTTGATTGAAAAGGAATATAAGCTTTATTCAAAAGGCTGGCCACCTGGGGAGAAGGCAGGCTCTTGTCCAAAAGCCAACTCCGAAGTTTCTACCTGGCCCAGGGGGGTTTATAGAGGGTTTAGGGTAATCAGCAAAGGGAGTGCAGTGGCCTGCAACATTCCCTCATCGTGTGCAGACTGGATGATGCCAGCTACAAACGTTATCTCAGCCCTCGGGGCTCCGGTTCATGTTTGTGATGTGCAAGCATACTGCGTTCTACCAGAGCAAGGTCTACAGACACACAGAGGGAGGTCGATAAAATCATTTGTGTGACCTAAAAAAAAAAAAAAAAAAAGACATTTTGCTTAAAAAATTGCTAGGCTAATCAGAAAGCCGAGGCGGCTTCAAACAGACTTGCTGGCTTCTGTGGCCTGGCAGAGTTTTCGTGCTTCTGTGCTCCAGGCTAGCGGTCTGCAAAGCTCAGAGTACATTAATTCTGCTACAGATCAAGGGCCTCAGGTCAGCAAGAATGGGTTAACCTGAAGCAAGTTAACCCTTAAGACCAGCTGGAGTGCAGCACATTGGACATCCTGTGACCATCCCAACAGGGCTGGATCGGAGACTTGGAAGGACCAAGGGCAGTGCTCTCAGCCAAGCCAATGGGAGGGTCTCTACCCGTTCTGCCAGTTGAGTGCCCATTAGCACCATTACCTGAGGGTTGTGGGTGGGATGCACAATGGAAGTGTTGTAAAACTGGCCAAAAGACACAGACTTGTCAAAGCACCTGACCGGTAAAACCGGTTCCCTGATCACTGTGAAGTTCATCCCCCCAGGTAGGGATATTTTCTTCCAACAGAATTTTAGCCACAGAAGAAACAATGGTCTATCTGCAAGGGAAAGCTTCAGTCCAGAGAGAAAACCTACAAACCATGACTATAAAACTATCCAGGAGATGGGGGAAGCTGTATGAATTCACCTGCCAAGACTCGAATGGCCCATTGGGTAATTTAGAGCATTGCAAACAGGTTTCCCTGCATTTTGTGGTAGGGAGGTGGGCACATTTGTGGTCTTAATATTTCCTCAGGGCGCCTGGGTGGCTCAGTCAGTTAAACTTCTGACTCTTGATTTCGGCTCAGGTCATGATCTCTTGGTTCATGAGATCGAGCCCCATGTTGGGCTCTGTGCTGACAGTGTGGAGCCTGCTTGGAATTCTCTCTCTCTGCCCCTGCCCCGCATGTGCACACATGCTCTCTCTCAAACTTGGAAAAAAAATATATTTTCTCATCAGTATTGGTTCATAGCTGCTGTCATGTTGTTAATAGACCAATGGTTTAATACGTGTGCAATCGTAAGTGAGAGGAAATTTAGAATTTCTGGTAGGGCCGGATTGTTAGTTGGTCCAAACCAGAGTTCTCTTTTTTTATTGAACCAACAATTATTAGATTGCTAGTCCTATTTTTCATTTTTGGGAGCCAATTGTTGGGCATCTCTGGTCAGTTTTTCCAAATGATTGTTTAGGAGAACATCCCTTTGGACCATGACAGGGGTTTGGCTACTGGTTTCCCTAAGAGCAGCATTTTTGGTGGACATATTAGCAAGGTGGTTTCTTTTGGCCTCTAGGGAGTCGGTTCTGGAATGCCCAGAATATAATAATATACCAAATATTGTTATATAATATACCAAAGTCACAAAGTATTCCAAAGGCTAACTAGATCATCAGTTTCATTATTCGCGGTTTTACCCTCGGCTGAAGTAAAAACATTTAACTCAGCCTGATGGGCCAAAGGTAGGGGGACCGCCAAAGTGACTTCAAAAGGAGCTGCAGTGGTATACCATCATAGTTACCATTTTCATCCTTTAAGCACCTTCAGTAAACCATGAAAAATCTGCATTGGTTAGAGGAGTTTCCTATACGTGGTCACAGGGAGTCCAGTGGTGATCCGTCAGCATTAAGTGACTGCAAGAGGTCTGGTCCAGGAAGGAGGCTCAGAGAACAGCGGGTGAAGGTCATTGCAGCGAGAAAGTTGTAGGAGGAGTAGCTGTTAGGAGGATGTCCTCAGAGGTGAGGTGAAGAGAATTTAGGATTCAGGCTTCTAAATGATGTTTAGAGGGGGGTCCCATGGCGTCAAGTAAAAGGACAATGGCAGGAATGGCTCTGACGAGAGGGGGGTATCCCTGTGCTACAGGGACGTGTTGCTGCTGATGGTCCCATGTTTTGATGGGGACTCCAAGGCATTCCCTTTCCTCTCACATATAAACAGGGAAAGGGGAAGGTGATAATTAGGGTATCTGAGAACAGGGGGCCTTTATTACTCTTTGCTTTAAAGTCTCATTAGCTGTGTCATCTTGATCTTTCCAAATAACAGGGTCAGGTCTGTCTGGGTTTGTTTGTTTGTTTGTTTTGGTAAGGCATATAGAGGTTCAGCCATAAGAGAGAAGTCTGGAATCTAATTTCAACAGTAGCCAGCCAGTCCCAAAGAAACCTCGTTAATTGGCAGTTTTAGGTTTGGGGAGGTTCTGGATGTCATGAAAATTACCCGGATCCACATGTGGTCCTTATTTCAAAACTGCAATTTCTATTTGGAGACTTTTTTAAAGAAAATTCCTTTTCTAATGTCTATTTTTGAGAGAGAGAGAGAGAGAGAGCAAGTAGGGGAGGAGCAGAGAGAGAGGGAGACACAGAACCTGAAGCAGGCTCCAGTCTCCGAGCTGTCAGCGCAGAGCCCCATGTGGGGCTCAAACTCAGACTGCGAGATCATGACCTGAGCCGAAGTTGGACGCTTAACAGACGGAGCCACCCGGGTGCCCTTCTGTTTGGAGGCTTTGTGTCCCTTTAAGGCCAAAAGCTTTAAGCAGGTAGGTGCTGTTTTCTATAAAGAAGTTTGAGAAAGGGAGCAGAGATGGAAATCATCTCTGTAGTGTGCCAAACATCCAGATCAACTTTAAGGTGTGTGAAAAGTGAGAAGGGCTCTCTGTGTAACCCTGGGGTATTACTGTCCAGGTAGAACCACAAAGATCCTTCTCAACTAGAACACTGAAAAATTCACTGCAGTTATCAACTACAGTGAGGATTTGCTTTTAGTCAGAATGGATGTCAGTAGCATATGGAGCTTGGGAATAACAGTATTGAGGGATAATATTTATTGCCTAGAGGTCATGGACAAACTGCCATCTTCAGCCATTGGGTTTTCTCACAAGTAAAACCGGGATGTTACAGGGACTAGTGCAGGGGCTAAGAAGGCCTTGATCCCTGTAATCATCTATTTTATGGCCTTGATGCCTTGAAGGACTACTTTATTTATAGAGTATTGATTATTTCTGGGGCAGGGGGAGGTTTTGAGGGATCTATTTGAATCGATGGGAGGTATACTATGGATTCTGCCAATATCAGTTGAAGAGCGTGCCCATAAAATGAATGGTGGCCAATGCCTCAGGGACAAAGGATTGATAACCCCAGACGCAGCTCTAGTGGTGTCAGAGTGGGAGCAAATAATAGGTGCCAAAGGGTCACTTAATTCACCAGGTTGGCTATTTTGATGACCACTGGCAGATTGTTAAGGAGAAAGAAATTCTGGCATGATATTTTTCTAAGAAATCTCAGCCCAATAAATAAATAAGGAGAAAAGGGTGAGTAGCTCTCAGTGGACCTAAACAAAAGGGAGTAGGTTCCAGAGACTGGAAACTGCTGAGGTTTATTAGAGACCCCACCCCCACCCCCACACACTATTTGAACTGGTTTTGTACTCCGAGACAGCAGCTGCTGTGTAGCAGGGGCTTGAGCAACAAGAGTGCAGTTTCTGAGAATGAAACTCTTTGTCCCTATTGACAGGAGAGTGCTTTCTCTGAGCCGATAGATAGAGAGGCTTGGGAAGAGCCCTGTAGTTCCTCGGGACCCTGACACTGGGTACAAAGGCTGCAGGGGACTGTGGCACTTCAGCCTGTCACAGTTTTTTTCCACGGTCCTGGCCCTTTGCAATAATAGCAGATATTAGGGGAGGGTTGGTTGTCGTTAGGGGCATTCATTTGCCAGCATTGAAAACGGAGAATTGTAGCAGTCTTTTCTTTTAGATGACTCATCTAGAGCATAAGTGAGCTGGCTTGCCCAGTTAAATCTGGGGTGTGCAGTTTCCCATTCCATCCTGGTCCTTTTAACAACAACAAAAAAGAAATATCCATGTTCAGCCCATTAATAAATCGAGTTTAAGGGTGCCTGGGTGGCTTCAGGTCAGGATCTGACAGTTTGTGGGTTCAAGCCCCGCCTTGGGCTTTGTGCTGCCAGCTCAGAGCCTGGAGCCTACTTCGAATCTGTGTCCCCCCCCCCTCTCAAAAATAAACATAAAAAATAAATAAATAAATTGAGTTTAATGCTACCTGGGGGCATTCCACATCTAAAGAAAGACCAGAATTTTCTTTAAAGACAATTTGGAGTTGATTGTAATAGTCATGAACAGGTTCACCAGGCTTTTGTGTGCAAGCCTGAATTTTGTTCCAATCAACAGGCTTAAGTAAAAGCTACCATCATTGGTGGGTACAGCATTCTAATATCCTGCCAAAAATTAGGGGTCTGTTTCCCTAAATCCCCTCTCAGGGTGGTCCCAATGGGCTAGTTTCATCCAGTGTTTGGCCTGGCCCTCCCCAACAAGCACGTGGACTACTATAAATCTGAGAAACCAGGTTGGTCAGTTGGAATAACTGTGAAATTCTTCAGCAAACCTTACGGGAGTCCTCGGCCACTTTAGAAATCTCTTTATGGCTCACAATTTGGCTTTGTTCCAGGGAACAAAGGCAATGTGGGGTTCATTTGGATCCTCAGAGAGACACATATTAATAGGTCCAGGAGAGGAGGGGAAGGTTCCTTCAGAGGAAAAGGCAAGTTCAGTGAAAGGATTAGCCTGAGGGAACATACGGAAGTAAGGAGGCAGTGCAGGGGATAAAGGAAAATGGCGCCAAAGGTGGGAACCAAGCCCAGAGGCTGTGAGACGAAGGGGACAGAGAAGGGGAAAAGTGGCCTCAGCAGCCCTTTTTTTTGTTTGTTTGCCTCAGCTAGTATACATTCCAGATTCCTGATGATGTTTGGAAGCTTCACAATACCAGTCAATACAGGTGCCCCGTTCTGTTGACAGTTTTAGAACCAGGCCTGTCCAATTCAGTTTTGAGAAGAGTCAATTTAGGAAGACGGAAAGTTCCCCACTGAAGATGCACATTACTTTTTGTTAAGTTGTCCCGCTTAGTTAGAAATGCACATGAAGAGGGACCATGGGATTTGAAACATAAAACCAGCTGGGCTCGCAGAAGAGGGGAGGGCACCCTCTAAAGCAGTTTGACAGCTGGGGCCCCCTTTCTTAGAGGTTTATTCTGTAGAGGAAAAATTTTCAACAGGAGCAACCTGGTTCCAGAAGGAATCAGGATACTTTACCAAAGGCTAAACGAGTACTCTCAGAAAGAACAAAGCCTTAAAACAGATCTCAAAGTCTGGGGAGCTCAAAACACAGAGCGGAGCTTGAAATCCAAGAGACAAACTGACCTTCGAAACTCCAAGGTCAACAGGAAGGCAGCTCACTGAACTCCGTGGGCACCTGCCCTGGTTGCTCACCAGCTCCCAAGCTGCTGCAGGTCTTCTCTGGATCCCACCTCTCATCACCAAATAATGGTAACCTTAAAAATAAAAGTCCATTGAGGCACCTAGATCGCCCAGTCGGTTGAGCATCTGACTTGATTTTGGCTCAAGCCATGATCCCAGGATGGTGGGATCAAGCTCCATGTCAGGCTCTGCACTGAGCATGGAACCTACTTGAGATTCTCTCTTTCCCTCTGCCCTTCTCCCCTGCTCTCTAAAACCTAAAAGCCCATTATTTTACCAGCAAAACATGGGTTTATTTGGAAGCAGAATTGCAACTCAGGGCACGCAGGGTATAGCAAAACCATAGACAAGTCCTATCGTAAAGGAGAGGAAGGTTACTTTATGGAGGAGGAAGTTGAGAGGGGTTGTTCTGAATGAAAATCCATTGGAGAAAAGCAAGAGTTCAGCGTGATGACAGCTTCTTACTGGCTGAGTTGCTGGGGTAGTTGATTTCCTGTAGGAGATGCAACCTACATCTTTCCCTGTTAGGGTCTGTAATTGACACTTGTTCTTGCTCTATGGCTCCCCCGTCTGTTCTCTCTAGTCTGTGTTAGAGCGGTTTCCCATCATTAATTTCCACCATTATTACAGCACTCTTGTGGGAGTCTCCATTGGTGACTGGGGAGGCAGTATCTTGCAGGGACAGCCTGAGATTTTATTTGGCCCACCAGAGTGATAAACAGGATGATGAATGGGTGGCTGCATGGGAGCATTAGCCGTCAGGTGAGTTCTAGAATGACCTTTAAAAAAAGAGATCCAGTCAGTTCTTCTCTGGTATTCTTTGCACACCTGATAGCCAGAGCTCCCCTTTGGGGAACAATTTTAAGCCAATATAAAGATGAATCTGGTGGGAAAGCCAGTTTGTTTTTTTATAAATATAAAGGGAAACTTATAAAGGTTATGCTTAAAGTATTAAACCCAGAGTTTATTCTAAATTAGTCCCCCAACCCCCTGTATACCATGAATAAGTTAACAAAACCTGTGGGCCCTATGGAAGGACCAGACTTGTGCATAACACCTCATTTATAACAGGGCTCATCTTGATCCTGGCCAGGTGGGCAGTATTAGCTCCATTTTAAAGATCAAGAAACTGAGGCACCAAGAGATCAAGCGACTTGCCCCAATCCTAAGGCTTTCGACACAAGTTCAAGGTTCTTTTCTTCTCCAGCACAAAGGCTCTCCAAAATATGAAAAGCTTTTCTAGGCACTTAGCTTTCTAATTTCTGTTTGAAGGCTTTTTCTGACTCCTTCCAGGCTGTGTCATCTGGTAATGGAGCCTGACAGTAGGCAGGATAAAACCGACACCGTTAGCACAAAGAAGTATGCCCTACTTTAAAGATAACACAGTATTTTAGAAACCCTCACACAGATACAGATTCATGAAGGAGTTACATCTTGGCATTTTAGAGGGATATTTTGGTCCAAAGCAAGTATTAAGGAATGGCTCCTTTATATTGTAAATTTCCTCTGATGGGCTTAAAATATGACCACATGTGCCCAATGTGGATTTGTCTGCAACTCTTCCAGTCCCTCTGCACTGGGAGCAAAGAGCCCGTGTGCTGTCAGTCCCTTCCCACGGCAGAGCTGTTGACAGTGTCCTCACAGGCCACTCCCCACTGTGCTGTAACAGGTGAGCTAGGACAAAGTGACCTCAAGAAAGGCAGAAGGAAGAAGAGGGAGGAACATTTGGAGGCTATCGCAACCTCATAAAACCCAGAGAAATAGGTGAATGGAGGCAAGTGATCCCATGAGACCATAGAAACAGCCAGATTTGTCCCATTTTCCCCGAGTCTATCAATTTAAAGTGGCTCCCAATCTCCATTTCTTTACCTAAATAATGTGGAGGGTGACTTAGTTTCTCTTACGTGGTTGGCTCCATTGGGTTAGTCCAGTGAGCTCGTTTTCTGTTACATGAACCAGGGCATTTGTTGCAGGGTGGGGGGTGGGGGCGGGGAGAGCACTCACTGGTTGGGGAGGAAGGCCTCAGACTCATGGACAGACTTTAGGGCAGACAATGCTGGGATTCTAGGAGTTTCCATTCGGCGAGACCAAGCAGACCTGGAAGCTGCAAAGAGGGAGCAGGTTGTTGATTTACAAAGTCAAGCTGCTTGGGAAGTTTAATGAGGTTTCAACTAAAATTCCTACTCTGGAATTTCTTTCTGGGCTAACACGGGACTGAGCTGGGAAGTGCTAAGGCACCTGGGCCCAACCTTGTTAGCACTGATGGGACAGTGCAGCACCCCTCCCCCTCCCGCACGCCCATCCCAGGCCTGACATTAAAACGAAGGAAGCATGGTCTCCCTCAGTGAGCCTTTTCCCTCCCAGGCTGCCTTCAGGGGGCCCCTCCGAAAAGAGGGTTTGCGGCATGTTTGACACACGTGTTTTAATTCTGGGGATCGTGAATGGACATCAGGGGTTCATGAACCACCTGAAATATGGGTGTGATTCTTGTGGGTAGATGTAATTTTCTGGACTAAGGATCTAACTCTCATCGAATTCTCAGAGGGACCTTCCTTAATAAAAAGTGAAACTGACGCTCCAGGTCTGGCCCTGGAAGGAACACTCCAGATAGCAGGATACCCCAGAAATGGGATCTCAGAACTGTTGCCACTTGCTTCCGGTGATCACTCTCTGCTTCTAAGGTCTCTCCCTGGATATGATTGGCCCCACATTCTGGCCTTAAGGGTACCTTTTTGTTCTGAGGCAATTAATCTGTATTAATGAGCCATTCACTGATTTCCCATTGCACAGATGAAACAGTTTCCTCCCCTGCCCCCCCCCCCCAACAGGCCAGAATCCCCAGGGGATGACTTCACAATGCTGATGAGCGGGCCACACACCAGACATTCTAACCTAGTTGTTCTAGGAGGGAACACCTTGGATGATTTTAATGTGCAGCCAGGACTGATAACTTTTGAGCTTGGACAAGGGACAGAAACACAGAACTGAACTGAGGAGAGTTTTCATCTCCACCATTTTTGATCGCTGGTTGAAAGTGCCTGAAATACTCTAGGGTGAGGGTTTGAAAACTGGTTCCCGGCTCAGAAGGAAAAGGATTCAATCCAGTGGTAATATCCAGGGGAAGGGACGTTGTCAGCATGTATGCAAATGGTTTCCATCTTAAACGATACACACATACACATGCATGTGAGTGTGTTATACATGCTTGTGTACGTAACACGTGCACACGTATGAGGCTGCATGTATGCGTGTGTGTGTACAGACACACACACAAAGGTTAAATGCGCTCGTTTCAACTTCTGTTCCCTTCTGTTCCCAACTCCCTTCACTCGAACACAGCCTTAGAAGCCCCGTACAGAGAGCACGATACCTCCTTGCATTTCCTCTGTGTGGTTGTACTTCTCTGAGACGCAGAACGGTCCCTTCAGGGAAGCTTCTCTGTCTCTTCTCAGACTCTCAGCGGATGACAGTAGTAGCAGACGTCATTTATTTTGTGTTTACTGTGTGCCGGGCACCATCCTAAATGCTTTTCCTGGGTCCATTTAGTCCGTCTTCACAGCAGTCTGAGCAGAAGTGATATTATCCCCATTTTGCAGATGAGGAAACTAAGGCACAGGGGGCTTAGAGACCTCGTGCAGGTTTGGGCGGAGCTGGGGTTCGGACTCCAGGCTGTCCGGGCCCGTGCCGTGGAGCCACCCAGTGGGACACGCCAGCCCCGTGGTCCTGTGGGGGGAGAGCGGTGCACGCGTGTGGGCTGGAGAGGCCAGCCTGCAGAGCCCGAGGGTAAGCGTGCCGTGTTCTTTCCCCCTCTCGCAGGCTTCATCCCCCCTCCCCTCATCTTTGGGGCCGGCATCGACTCCACCTGCCTGTTCTGGAGCACGTTCTGCGGGGAGCAAGGCGCCTGCGTCCTGTACGACAACGTGGCCTACAGATACCTGTACGTCAGCATCGCCATCGTGCTGAAGTCCTCTGCCTTCGTCCTCTACACAACCACGTGGCAGTGCCTGAGGAAAAACTATAAACGCTACATCAAAAACCACGAGGGCGGGCTGAGCACCAGTGAGTTCTTTGCCTCTACTCTGACCCTAGACAATCTGGGGAGGGACCCTGTGCCCGCCAGCCAGACCCATAGGACAAAATTTATCTATAACCTTGAAGACCATGAGTGGTGTGAAAACATGGAATCTGTTTTATAGTGACTAAGGAGGCTGAACTCTGTATTAGTAATCAAAGGGTCATTTTTTTCCTAAAAAAAAAAAAAAATTTTCAAAAAAAAGCCCACAAAACTCAGTACAGAGACACACACACCACACGTACACACACCACCACCTTTGTCCTTTTTCTCAAAATCAGAGCCAGACAGGATTCAGAATAAGGAGAGCACGGGATCGTGTGTCTGACGTACGACCTGCTGGGGCCCAGAGTCTTCTCTTTGAAGGTTCTTCGGGATGCCGATCGCCGCAAGCAACAGGCACGGCCAAGTTCAGGGAACAGTGGTGGCCCAGCTTGGAGGATGGACATTTCTGGATATACATACACACACAAACCATTTTTTTAAAAGTCTACTAAAAAGCCCAAGTTGACAACATTGCCAGGATAAACACTAGTGACATACCCCGTGCCACCCGCCCCCTCCATGCAAGGGTGGGGGGGTGTGCAAGTCGGAGCGGGAGCCCCCCCCTCCTCTAACTTTTGCAATATGGGTCACTGTGTAGACGACTCACCCAGTCTGCATGTGGTTCAAGGCCCCAGAGTTCTCTCAGCGATGCTAATGGGTGATCCGTGCTGGAGTCTGTAATTGGCACCTCTCACCAGCTCCATGTTCAAGACTGAGGGCCCAAGGGGGAGCCGGGCGTGGGGGGGCCAGCACCCCACCTCCCCCCACAGCACCCCCCAGCCCCACAGAGTGACCTCAGGAAGCAGCGGGCCTCACCTGGCTATGACTGACTTTGCTCAGAGCCGGTGAAACCCAGCACAGTCCAAGTCATTTGCTTACATTTGCCAAACGTTTTGCCATTTAAAAAAAAAAAATGCAATGCATATGAATTTCAAACTGTTGTATGTATAATCCTCTAATACTATTTTTAACCACTTCTAAAATCTGTGTTAACTCTTCAAGTCACTGACACAGTTCTCTAGGCTGAGTTTATTATGCTGGTTGCTTTTACTTTTCTCCTTTTTTTAATGCACCAAAAATATAATGTGATTCAAGGGATGCAATTAATCTATTGTAATTTTTGTTTTATCATTTGGTCCTCATTCGGATATTCTGCAAAAACAAGGATATACAGTGTGTTAGAAGAAGAAGAAGAAGAAGAAATGCTTGGAGAAAGAGTGTATAGGCAGCTTGCCTTTAAAAGAATCACATTTGAGACAACAGGGGATAATGTGATGAATTGCAAATTCGCCTTCTGGCTTTATTCCCCATGATTCAGTGATCGCTGTCATGGGAAGCCCTTTTATATTCATGCTTCACATTTCGAGAGGCCTTCTTTTCAACCCGTGGAGGAGACACACTTAGATGTTGGTTGTGTGCAGGGGTGCGGTGCTTCTGGGGCTAGGCAAGAGGAAAAGCAGTTCCCTGGCCCCAGCTGTGGGGCGGTCTGTGACGGCGAACAGACCCGCAAGGTCGCGGAAGCTACCGCTTGTCCGATGCATTAACATGTCTCTGTTTTCAGGGTCAGTCTTGAACAAAGAGGCCTTTGTTTCGAAAGTGGCCAAACCTCAAACAGCTAGCAAGCAAACCTCATTGTTTGGGATGAGAATCTTGGGAAAACCTCTCACAGTCAAGCAGCCTCAGCCTCATAAGGCCACGTCCATAAGGGGACAGAGCTTATGCGAGAGCGTGTGCACACGCGCACACACACACACACACACACGGCCCGTTTAACGTACCTTTCGTGTTTCTTCAGTGACCTTTGTCCGGGCCACTTGTGGCCCTGGGGAAGCTCTCAGGGGTGGTTTGGTTGGCTGTTTGCCTTTTCACCTCAGACACATATTTGCAGTTCACCCAGAGGATAACAAAAGAATCAGGAAAGAAAAGAGTGGAGGCTCTGAAGAGAGGGCTGTTGTGCCACATTTCTAACATACACCGTTAATGGGGCAGTTTGAGTGACAGCCCGAAAGCAGAGAAAGCACCACCCAGCAAGGAGGACCCAGAGAGAAGCTGGTGTCCCGGTGCGGGGCCACCATGATCAGCTGCCTGGGACAGGATGCTTCCAAAACACTCCCACGCGTTTACTTTTAGTCTGTCCTTGTCGGTGAGCACGGGGACAGTCATCAATGTGTTAACTAGTAAAAGGAGGGATTGTTCTCCAAGCGATTCATAAAATATGTATGCTCTGTCACTCCAAAGGTTTTGAAACCTTCCTGTACAGGTTTGGGGGTAGTGTTGCTCTGAAATGTATTGCTAACAGGGCACTGCCGTCTGCATAGCTCTCCAAAACTCAGTACGCACACAGCGAGGCCCGATGACCTGTTTTCACAGGGCCATTTGCTTAAAAAAAGCTTTTTGAAAACGCTTTGCATTTTTGGATTTTTTTTTTTCCCCCTAAGATTTTAGGATGAATGAGATGTTAGGATGAAAAAGGAAAACACTGCCAGGGCTCAATTTTGTCAACAAGTAGGTATGAACCGAAAGCCGTCTATTGCGAGATGGCTCTAAAGTGCGTTGTGTTACCTTTTAGGGTTTTAATTTCTCTCCTACTACAGAACAGAAAACGTAGTCTGGTTTTAGTGTTTCCTTTTGTGCTGCAAAGAATCATTGTACATACAGTGTTAGATCGAGCTCCTCGGTTATTTGTTTGGTTTTGAGTGAATGAAAAGATTCCCTGCTAAGAGCCCCGCTGGACTAACAGAAAACAAAAACTTAAGGGAAAGAATAAACCTAGAAGGTTAATGCTAAGCTTCTCTCTCTCCTGCTACAAACTCCTCCGCCATCTTGGTCGAACGTGCCCAGAGATGGATGAAAAAGCCTCTCTTTGCTGCGACTTTTGACAGACTTGTGTAACTCCTACGTATATAGGCTAAGTTTTTTGACCAATATCATGCCTGCGTGTGAAGCGAACACCCTTTGTAAGAGTGGGTTTCCCTCTGGGGGATGGGGTTTCGGTGTGTGCTGACAGGAAGACCAGCGGCCTGGCCCCCTCCACGCCTCCGCCGAGGAAGGCTGTGAAGCGCCAAGGCACCCTGGGGATGCTGCCACTCCAGAAGGCCACAGCATGTGGGCTTTCCTCACAGCTAATGAAGGAGCAAGAGAGGCTTCCACTCACGGTCCCCCCTAAGGAGTTTGCTAGTAGCGCTTAGCAGGCAGATTAATAAGGGGAAGCCAAGAGCTTCTAAGGAATCCTTTGACAGACTTGTTAATGTCTTCCAAGTAGGAAGGAGTGTGCTGCTCCATAAAAGTCACTCTTTTCTCACCACTTTACAGTAGAATAGCTTCCTCTAGTGATGAGTTTTAAAGTTAGGCCTGTACATTGTAAAGTGGTGTCTATCCATTTAAATCCCTGATTCCACTTCCCTGTCTCCAGTCGTGACCTAGAACTTCCCCTCAGGCATGGCAAGATTTTCCCATCCCTTCCCCTTGGAAAGCTGCCACTCCAGAAGGCCACAGCCCGCAGGCTGTCCCCACAGCTAATGAAGGAGCCCGAGAGGCCCTCTGAGGTGACCCGCAGAAACGTTGCATACGGGGGCAACCAGCCAGTCCCCAGGATGATCCCTAGTCCACTCCCGAGGAACCTTCTCAGTAAGAGGATTCAGCCATGGTTGCTAACCATCATCACCCCCACCACAACCACCACCACCATGACCAGCCTTCTGGAGCAGGCCATTCATTGGGGAGCATATAAAATGGGGGGAGAAGTAAAATACACACGCACACTCACTGAGAAACCCTCTGAGGAAAAGTCATTGTTGGCTTCGATGAACCTGCAAGCTGGTCTCCTCGCTGTATGCTGTTCAGGTCCTTCTAAGTGTGATGTCTTCTCCACCCAGTCAGGCCTACCGGACCTGAACCATAAGCACTCCTCAGCAGCGTTCAGCAATACAGGTCAATGTGTAGAAATCAGCAGGCTGATCAGAGGGAGAAGGACAGGATAAACTTGTACCATTTGGTGACATTCCGCTCGAGTGTTGTTTGTGTATTCGGTTGGGTTTGTTTTGAATGAAGGGAGAAAGCCACACAAGCTGTTTTTCAGACCAGCAGAGAATATGTGCTGTCTTGTGGTGTTCTTATCTGACCATTGTGATCGCTCAGAAAATTCCAGACATGCAGTAGGGGCTTGATTGCTGAGCCCTCTCCTCAGCCTGCTCTCAACCATGATGTGTTGTTTCCCTGTAGGTTAGAATCCAGGGCGAATACTTAAGAGGTGCCACGTTGTCCAAGAGAAGGTGCTGGTGAAATGAAGTCCAGCCTGGAAAGTTAGTTTGGAACATAAACATAGTCCTTACCCTCCGAGCTTTCTCTTGTTCGTTGTCCCATCACTGCTCAGTCCAAGTTCTTGAGTTCTGAAGGTACAAGGACCTAACCTCTTTGAACAGCTGTCCCTGATGATAGCCTTCAGACCCAGCCCCCATGGGGGATTATGGTTGCTCATGAATAATTCGGCAAGACAGAAGGATCTCTAACTGGTAGAATGTGCAACAAGATATTCTTGTTCAGATGTGTCTCGGGGGCCTGTTGCCCCGGGTTACACGTGGAATCTACACTATCTGCACACACAGCCACCCACCCACACCTCCCGTTTCTCACGTTTGTAGGTGACCTCAGAGTGCTTGGTCATCGTGGCAGGAAGGGGTTACAAAGACTAAAATGGCAAATTCAGAAAAGCAAAGATTGTCCTGTACCTCAGCCAGCCGCGACTGCTCTGGAGACAGACAGAACTACCTCTCAGAGACCATCCACATGGTAGCTCAGTTTTCCTTTGCACAGTTGTCGCCATTAGGGGATGTATTGCATGAACTTGATATCTTCTAAAGATGTATTCCTTCATTCCTTTATTAAGATTTTGACAATATGCCAGGCCATGGGCCAGATATGAAGACGAAAAGACATGGTTCCATCCTCCAAGAGCTCACAGTTCAGTGAGCCAGACAGACCTGAACATAAAAGCAATAGAATGATTATGTGAAGAGCCCAGCTCTGACTGGGCCCAAGGAGGGCTGAGAAATGGTGGTGGTAAGTTTGGCTTCCTGGCATCGAGAATCAGGAAGGTTTGAGAGATAGAGGCATGGTCCAGAACCAAGAACTAAAGAGCAGTGGGTGGCTGCCAGAGAGCTGGGGGAGAAGGTCGCCTCTACAGAGAGGGCCACCAGAACAAGTTGACAAACTTTCTGTAAAGGGCCAGGTGACAAGCATTTTAGGTTTTGAGGGCATATGGTTCAGACCACTGAACTCTGTTACAGCATGAAAGCCGCTCAAGTGTAAACAACTGTGTAGGCTGTGTTCCAATAAAGCTTTATTTACAAAGACAGGCAGTGGCCAAGGGCAGTCATATGCAGAGGTCTGAAGTCACACAGCAGGGTTGGGGGGTAGGGGACTCTAACAGCCAAGGCTGCCGTGGCATATGCCAAGTTATGTGTTGGAAGGGTCCTGTAGCCAGGTGCCCATCAGCCCTGATGTTACCACAGGAATTCATGCAGGTAGCCCATTTTCCAGGAATGAGGTGAGTACCCCATCACTGTCAGGATTTGCAAATGAAGGCAACATCATCTTGCTCTCTGTGGACTGGAATTGGAACTACAGGATCTGATCTACATAGTTCGACCACAATAATTGTCCTTTTTTTCTTAAGCGATAAAATAGGGATGGGAGGAAGAAATGTAGGAATGGGTGAAAAAAGTAAATCCAAATAGTATTTCGAATCCCTGTCCACCAACACAAAACACTGGCACCATGGAGCTAATAGATACACCAGGTGGAATAATTGGTAAGCACTAATAATAACTAATAATAGCTAACATTTACCAAGCACTTACCGTGAACCAGCTTATTACACGTAATAGCTCACTTAATCTCAGCAAGAACCCTGTGAGGCAGGAACTGTTTCTAACATCAGTTTACAGGAGCAGGAAACGAGGTAGGGAAGGCTTCCAGGATTGGCTCAAGGCCACAAAGCAGAGCTAAGATTCGAACCCAGGTCTGTGAATCCAAAGCCCGTGATCTTTGGCTTTACGGGCATCCCCTGCATATACTGGGCAAGATGTGAGCCCACACCCCACACCCCGCTCCCGTAGGGACTGCCTCAGCAGGAAGACTCTGGCTTAGGAAGACTGTGGGTTCTACACACTCTCACGTGCCCCCTCATGTAACAACCAGCATACCATGACAGGTGTCTTCCAAGGACTTCCGTCCTTCCTGTGTTCCTGGTCTTGACCACAGAGCCCAGTGATCAATTTCTATGGGGTGGTATACGAGAAGCAGGTAAGAGGAAACAGGAGATTCCTTTGCTCTGATGCATTCTGAGATGCCAGGGAGGCATTCCTCAGTGCTGGTCATCGGCTGCAATGGGGAGACTCCAGACACCCCTCCGCCATGGTGCGTAACATCTACCTCGGGAGTTTGGCTCTGCCCCAGGGCCCTCAGACACACCAACACTGGTCACTGGTTGAATAGGTCTTGCTCTGTTATCAGATATTAAGCTTTTAGGAAGAGAGTTTCTAGACATTTCTATTTTTGCATTAATGACTCAGGCCAGCAATCAGTGGTTGGTGATTAGCATAAATTCTGAATATTTTTCCATAAGGCAAAGAGATTGTCTCCTTCTGCTACGAGCAAATGGAATAGTAAATTTTCTGGAGGTTTAACATTCCTGTAGGTTGAGATCTTGCCATCCCATTAAGTCCCCCAAAATAATGTTTTTTTCTTAAATTCATGCTAACTTAATAGAAGAGAGCTCTCGTGGTGATATGTTTGTGAGACTTTGGCTTTATAATCTAAGGCCATAAGATGAATCAGAAATGTGCAATGTAGGAAGTTGCACTACAAAAGGAACCCAGCTAACATATAGATTGGCCCAGCACCTTAAAGGAAGAAGGGGCTGGAGAGCTCACATTTAAGAGCCTGCTACCCACATGCCACATGCCAGAAGGCATGGTCCCAGGTAATGCACCCAGCAGCTTTACACCCGGTAAAGGTAAGTATCATTTTTTCCACTTTTACAGGTCAGGAAACTAAGGTTCCGTAAACCCAAGCCTCTTAAAGTCACACAGGGAGTTAGAAAAGCCACCAGGAGCCAGCGCCAGGTCTGACTCCAGAACCTGTGCTCTTTCCACTATACCACCATGTAGCCACCAAAGTGAATATACAGACCTGCTTCTTAGAAAGCTTCAACAAGGCCAGCAGGACATCTCTGGGGTAGGAAATCCCACAGAAATCTAGACTTCATAGAGAAAATGAGCCAAGAGCTGGAGGTGAGAACCTCTGCAAAATTTTGCCGATGGGCACGGGGATCTAAAATGAAAAGGAAAAAAAAAAACCTATTTTGCTTTAGTAATTAAACATTAGAGATCTTTAAACACACCCCTCCTTCCTTCTTCTACCTTAGCCACATCGGGGGAAGTGTCCCTGCCACTCACCATCCTCTACCTTATTTGTTCTGGGCACAAGAACCCAGCTCTCTCACTTTTATACCACCCTCCCCAGCTTCCTGGCCCCCAGGCTTCCAGCAAAACCCCAAGGCCACTTGACCCTCTCAAACACTGAGGAATCATGCTCCCAACCGCCCCCGAACACATGAGCTGCCTTCCATAAGCCAGCTCTCAGCTGCAAAACCCTGAGGACAAGAGTGACATTTCCACGCTGTCACCTTTTTGTAACACCGGGTCGGAGTCTTAAAGAGGACAAGTAAATGAGCAGGGATTTGTATGGTCCCACTGTGCTTATCATTGAACAGCAAAGGTGTGTGCTCTGCTCAATGGGACCTGCCCAGCTTATAAATCATCGCAGGGACTAGCTGGGTCTTTAATGCCTTTTAAGTGAAGCCACAGCATCTATTTTGGAAGTGTGGCATAGGCTTAAAAACTCTGCTCCAGTGAGGAGACTGTGTGACTCAGCGTGCGGTGAATCCTGTGGCTGAAAAGAAAACAGAACGTCCGGGATGCTGGAGGACAAAGCATGACATTATGACGCTAGAGGTATTCTCTGGCGCTCAGCCACATCTTCAGCAGAAGATTGCGGCGACATTTGGAGTCCCAGAACACAAGGCTTGTCACTGGTGATTTATAGGAGATGAGGACAAGTTAATGACTGGGATACATCTTATTCGTTCCCATAGAAGAAACAGCCAGTTGAGTGTTGGGATAGATAATAGATAAATACGCCTCTTAGAAAGATTTGGCCTTCACAAAGGCCTCTGGGCTTGGAATCCGGCTGCTTGGGTTACATGGAGTAAAACCCAGTATTTCATTGCATGACTTCTCTTGTCCATTCCACTGGAAAGCCCTGATACTATTATATAAGCCTTTAAAATATATATATATATATATAGGAAAACCAGAAAAGACCGATCTCTTTTTCCTCTTGGCTCTTCTTCCCTCCTCCCCTTTTAGGCACAGAGTACCAAGACATTGAGACTGAGAAAACCTGCCCTGAGTCACATTCACCTTCAGAAGACTCCTTTGTGAGAAGCTGAGGGCCTGGCCCTCCTCCTCCTCCTCCTCCAGAGAACAGCCCGCCATTATCCACAGACCTCGCAGGCCTGACTTAGCGTGCTCTGCCCTGCCCGAGAACCCAAGGGTCCCTGTGTGGATTATCTGGCCAGAATGTGGTCCTTTAAGGCCCCAAGCATAGGCCTGTGATGAGGACTAAGGAGGTGGCTGTGGTCAGGAGTCCTCTAAACCCTTGGGGTAGGGCATTTTTCCCAGGTCGCCAAAGAGTAATGTTGACTAAGTGTGCAAATTCCCTTTGGCCCATCCCTCCCTTGGCTCCTGTGGGGACATCCTGCTGACACGCTTTAGAACCCCCTCCCCCCCTTCTTCAGGCTGCTTCTCTGACGGAGGGCTCCAGCAGCTCTTCCGAAAAACCAGCCAAGGCTGGATTGCAATGAGGGGGTGGCAAAAATGACCCTGTTTCACAGAAGGGAGGGGAAAAAAAGCACATACTCAATAGATTTTGAGTGTGGTATTCTGTATTTTTGCAGCTTATATTTTCCAGATGAGCAGTTTAGAATACGTGATGTAAAGTACACACTGTACATTTGCTGAAAATTATATTAAAAGCACTATTTTAATTCTTTCTCTGTCTCATGCTGTAATCTCTAGTCTCTTTTTTTTCTCTTGTGTTTTTGGGGTAGAATGATCTTGCAGCGGTTCTTTTGGAGAGTGTTTCTGGCTGTGTATGTTCTATATTTGTGGGCTTTGAGTTCAAAAGAGCATGAGCTTTGGAGCCAAAACAGTCCTGGCTTTGAATCCTTACCCCAGCACTTGGTACTGGCGTGGCGTTGACCAAGTGAGCTGACTCCTCTGAGCCTGTCTTATCACTTTTCCATTGGAATGTTGATATCTGCTTTATACGGTTGAGAGAAGATTTAAATGAGGTCACGTGCGAAGGCACAAAGCTCTAGCACAGAATGGTCACTTGATAAATGGTCATTATTCATGGCCACCCCAACCTCTGTTTGGAACAAGATGCTTCATGGCACTGATATAGCTCCTACTCCTACGTTTTATGGGCCTGTGCTGTGGCTGTCTGGCTTTCCTTTCTGATTCTCCTACTGGGACAACTGGGAGGGAATGGCTTCCTCTCAGGATAAACCCACTGGTATTTGGTGGAGGCTCAATGTACGAGCGAGAGAATGAACAGCCTCAGACGCGTCAGCCTGTGAGGCTTTGACTTCAGTCCCTCTCCTCAGAGACAACAGCAGTATTTGCCTTCCCTCCTCCAGGGCCACACACCCTCCTATCAGCCTCACCCCGTGGATGGGGCCCCAGTTGTCTTCCCAGTCCTTTCCAGGACTCTTTGTAATTGGCTACTTTCTCCTCCACATCCTTAGTCCACTGGCTGGACTCCTGCCACATGTGGACAGGTTGGTCAGGTGATGCCAGCCACTGATGTGCCTTTTACATTCGTTACATTGCCAGCCAGACTGGAGCTCCAGAAGCTGGTGCTTGCATTTTGTCTTCTGGGTGAAAGATGTAGGCTGGCCCCATTCCTATTGGGCCAGCCCTGGTAACTTTTTTCATATCCCCTTCCAGCCTGGATCTTGCCCGTGACAGCCTCATTCTTTGAAGTTGAGCTCACTTGAAATCAAAGCTTGTCAAGCTAATGTTACTGGAAGATTGCACTCACCTCAGCCCTATGCTGTCTTTTCACTCAGGAGTCAGTGGCATCACAAGAGAGTATGCTTGAGCGAGTTACCTTATCTAAGGCCTGATTACCCAGCACACTGGTACCTTGAGGACTCTTTTTTAGCCTAGCCCTGCTATTTATGTGATTGTTTATGGTTTGCAAAGCAACATGATTTATTCTCTCCAGCATAAAGATCCCAAGAAAATGCAATTTTAACCTTCTCCTTCCTGACGAGGAAAGATGCTGAAGCAGCTCAAAAATGCGTCAGTGGTTCCCCCCGGGAACGGGGCTTCATTTACACTGGAAATTCAGCAGGAGGCAGAAGGAAGAAAGGAAGGTCTATTGCTTATGGTATTCCTGCTCTCAGTCCAAAATTTCACATTTGTGTTTCATCTATGCCCCAATTTCTTTTCTCTTGATGCCTTTCTTCCCATAAATGTGGTCAATTTATGGAAAGCTTACTCTCCATCCATTTTATCTTAACTTCGCAAAGATCCGTTATTTCTGATTTGGAGTCAAGAGACTCATCCCTCAATACTTGAACAGGTCCATAAGACATCTGGTCACACAGGTTGCTCAGCCAACTCAGGGAGAATGGGCAGCTTCAACTCACATCCAGCTGTCAGCAATGTCCTCTCAGCCACCATGGCCAAAAGGGGCTTTGAACCACATATACCTGTCATCCATCTTGATCCACATTTGAAAATCCAACTTTACCCTTTTCTCAGTCTTTGTGAAAGGGCTGGTTAGGCATCCAAGCATTTGGCTCAATCAAAATAAAAACAAGATGTTTCTATGCCCTCAAATATGGATTCAAAACTACTAGTACATCCACTTTGCAAAGAACCTGTCATCTTTTTTTCTTTGTTTTCTTTTTAGGCTTTCCTACTTCAGGAACTACTGCTATAGAACTATTTCCATAACTCTGCAGAGAAATGTCTATAGTTAACACATAGGGCAGAAACTAACTTTTGCTTTCGAGAACATACTTTTAAAAGTATAAGCTTGGAGCCCCGCATCAGGCTCTGCACTGACACCATGGAGCCTGCTTGGGATTCTCTCTCTCCCTCTCTCTCTGCCCCAACCCCTGCTCGCTTGCACTCTCTCAAAATAAACTTTATTAAAAAATAAAAACAATTTTTTAAAAAAAGTCTAAGTTTCCTGAGTTTCAGTGTTCCCAGGAATGAAATGCATAAACTTGCATTTATTGGATCCCCAAAGGAAGGCTTTTCAGATCTTCAAGAGTGTTTCAATGGGCAATCCTACCTCTCTGTTCCTCATAAGGGTATTAAGCTGGGGGGGTGGGGAGGTGGATAAAGAAAGAGCACAAAGGCAGAGTGACAAATGCATGAGTTGTTTCACCTGCAAAATAGGAAACAGCCCATGGGACTCAAACTTGCCATGACAGAAGTCAGTGGCCTCCTTTGCAAAGGAGACATTTGTCTATGATGTTCCTCTCCATCACCTGTCACTGAGAACTTTGCCACAACCCACAGGGGCATTTGAAATGTCTTCCCAATGCAATGAAAGTGGAAAGCCTCTGTCCTCAGGCTTTATGCCCAATGTAGCAATGGGATCCTTTCTTTCTCCAGATTCTCAACTCACCCCCAGGCCTAGCCTTGCATTTCTTCAAGGAATTATATATTGAGCCAACTATATTTTCATGGTAAAATTAGTGCTTAATATAAAGTTAGAAAAAAAAAAGGCGCCCAAATAAAATGGCCATTACTTCAGTTGTTGCTAAAATAATCATGGTCTATATCTTTAAGTTTTTGCAAATGAGTAGACATTACAATGCCATGTGAGTAAAGGAGACATATCTATCTTAAACAGGACATTGGAGATAAGACTTTATTTAAATGTCAACTCTCCCTGTGAATGTGACACTTGAAGAAGCACAGTATTGTCAACCATTTCTTCAGGTGGTATCAGCAGATCAATCCCCCCAAATATCAGAGGCAGCTACTGAGGAGCTGAGCTACAGGACTCAGACCCATGGTGGGGTGACAACAGGAGTAACAAATACTTGGTGGTCCTCACTCTGACTAGGTCCCACCCTCTACTTTATGGCATCCTATGCTCCCTGGGAACCTGAGCACTGGGGAAGATGGTGAGTGGTGCCTCCATGCTTTCTATATTTCAAACTGAAATAGTAGGCTCCCCATAGCTGGGAGCAGTAGGGGGACAGGATGGCTTTATGTAAGAGCAGCTAGCAAGTTTGCATGTCAGGTCCACTGTTCACTAGCCTTGCCAGGCTCCAAGTCATGTCGCCACTCTGACCCTGTCTTTACGTAGCTCGAAGATGGGAAGGCTTCAGCCTGCTTGGCAGAATCATCAGAATTCCGTGTATGTACAGCCTAGAATCAGTCCCCATGGGATTCAATCAGTATTGAGTTTCATTGAGAGGCCTCATCCTTGGCCACATAAATACAAACCAGCTTCTATTTACCAATATTTTCTACTACTTTGTTTTTTGGAAACCCTCCTCTCCACTGGGTAGCTGGTCCCTCAATGACCTCTCAGTCAATTCCTTAATTTTTGAGTCATTTTTAGTTATTAAAACAGCAACACTTCTAGATCTGTCTCCTCAGGCAAGGGAAACAATAGAAAAATAAACTATTGGGTCTACACCCAAATAAAAAGCTTCTGCATAGCAAAGGAAACCATCAACAAAATGAAAAGGCAACTGAACGGGAGAAGATATTTGCAAAGGATGTATCCAATGAAAGGTTAACATCCAAAATTATAAAAATCTCATAAAATTTCACACCAAAATAATAATAAATAATAATAATCCAATTAAAAAAGGGCAGAGGACTTGAATACATACATACATACTGGAATAGGACATACAGATGGCCAGCAGACACATGAAAAAAAATGCTCAACATCAATCATCAAGGAAATGCAAATCAAAACCACAATGTGATATCACCTCACACCTGTCATAATGGTTAGTATTAAAAAGATAAGAAATAGCAAGTATTGGCATCAAGTGAGGACGTGGAGAAAAAGGAACACCCACACACTATTTTGGGGAATGTAAATTGTTACAACCACTGTGAAAAACAGTATGGGGCTTCCTCAAAAAATTGAAAATAGAAATACCGTACTATCCAGTAATTCCACTGACTACTGGGTACTTACTCCCCCCCACAAAACCCCAAAAACACAAATTTGAAAAGATATATGTACCCCTGTGTGTATTGCAGCAATCATGATAGCCAAAACATGAAAGTAATCTAAGTGTCCATTGATAGAAGAATAGATATAGATATGGTGCGTGTGTGTGTGTGTGTGTGTGTGTGTGTGTGCGTGCGTGTGTGTGGTGGAATATTACTTGACCATAAAAAGAATGAGATCTTGTCATTTGCAACAACATGGATGAAACTAGAAGGTATTATTCTAAGTGAAATAAGTCAGAGAAAGACAAATACCATACAATTTCACTTATATGCAGAATCTAAAAAAATAAAACAAATAGACCAAAACAAAGCAGAAACAGACCCATAAATACAGACAACTGGAGGTTGCCAGAGGGGATGGGCAAAAAAGATGAAGTGGGAAGGCCAAGCTTCCAGTTATGGAAAGAATAGGTCACCGAGATGAGAGTTACAAGGTACGGAGTATAGTCAATGATACTGTAATAGTGTTCTATGGTGACAGAGGGTAGCTACACTTGTGGTGAGCACAGCATAAGACATCTTTATGGAATCACTATGTTGTACACCTGAAACTAATGTAACATTGGGTGTGAACTGTACTTCAGGTTTTTGTTTTGTTTTGTTTTTAAAGCAGCTTTGCTATACTTGAGAACTCCAGGCACACATGCTGTTCAAGCCTTCCCCAATAAGAACAGGCCTAGGGACCTGTAGCTCTGGGGGCATGGAGGGAAGGGAGTTTGGTGTGATGTCTCTTCCACCTTCCTCTTCCCTGCCCAAACCCACCTCCAGACCAAGGTGTGGAAGTAAAGAGAGAAGCCCAGTTTGCTTCCTGGACTATGGACTCCAGCCCATGGCTAACCTTGCTGACTGAGCCCCTTCTATGAAGTGCTGGTGTAGAAGCAGCATGCCCCAGAGTAAGCCAAGCTAAAGAAGGATTGCTTCCAAGAAGCTCCCCTGGGCTCTGGAGCTCCATTTGGAGAAGCAGCTCTAATTTCAGGCAGACTTTCAGTTGCCACCCATGGGCTTCGTTCCCTTGCAGAAAGCACCTGTTTGCCCTACACTGGGTTAGTCCCTGGGAAACCTGCTATGCCTCCAGCCTCACCTTTCCTCCTAGCCTGGGTTCTGGGTGTTAGGTAGGAGCCAAGCCATTATCTCCATCTCCCCAGCTGTCTCTGATAGTGCACCCAGTGTACAAGATGTTAGCCTCCCCCGCTTAATACAATCCTGGACTTTGGTGATCCCATTCCCTCAATTTTGAGGCAGAAAACCAGTCAATGCCTTTCTTCATAAACATCACTTGTCCCCCTAAAAGGTGTCCCCTCACCCCCTGTTCAGGCCTGTGTGTGTGATGGCAGGGGCACAGACAAGATATGGGGAAGGAGAGGAGATAGCAGGGACAGCTTTTCTTAAGAGGGAAAACCCCCCCAACGTTTCCCCTGACCTGCCCCCCACCACCACCTTATGCTACCATTATCAAAAGAGGAAGGCCAGCTACCAGGTGGCCCTGATGATAGATGACACTCCCTCCAGAGAGGCCTCCAATTTTTCATAATGAACATCCATCTTTCCCTAAGCGCTCAGCACTTTCTAGCCTTCAGGTAGTTAATTATTTGTAGATTTCACACTTAATGAAAGAGTATTGATCCAGGGCTTGGTGTGGAGCCCTGTGCCCTAGGAGGCCCTGTGGCGAGGTCCAAGGAAGCACGGTACTCAATAAATTCGCAATTTAGATGGAGGAAAAACAAGCCTCCGTATAGTAGGAGGACCTTTATGACACAAGTATACATCAAGGCACTGTTGTTGAGAAAGAGACGCCATGATGGGAATTCAGAGAGGACAGAATCCCTAAGGATCAGAGCAGCCGGATGAAGCATTCTCAAGGAGGTGGGGTGTGCAAAGGCCTCAAAGGAAAATGTTCTCACTTAGGCTTCAGGTGTGATGCTTTACTCTGTCCATTAGAATGGGTTTCTGGAAAGAGGCAGGAAGTAGTTGCAGAGGTAAAATCTCTACGAACAGACACGAGGATAACCATAACAACACACCAAGCACTAGGCTAAATTCTTTACAAATGCCGCCTCCTTATCTCAGCCTTGTAAACGCTCTGTGAAATAAACCTTTCATTTCTGTCCTGTTGATCTCAGTTTGAATCTTGGTTTCTCTACTTGCCATCTATGCAGCTACGGTTTTCTTGTTAATAAGGTGAAGGTAATCATGTCCACTTTGTAGGAATACCATGAGAATTCTGTGGAATAATGAATATAAGGCACTTAGTACTATGCCTAGTACCCAGAAAATGTCTAAGAAAATTAAGGGTTCTTCCTCCATTTTTAGTACATAGGAAATCTGTTCCCTTGTATTGCCAGGTATCCAACCGAGGTTGAAATTTCTAACAGGACTAACTTGCATGGGTAAATAATTATAACAGCAATTATCTCCCTGAGGACCATTATTTGCCATCACCATTTGTACCCACTGAAATTACACGCATTAGAAGCAGAGCCTCCCATTGGCAGATAAACGTAATTAAATTGGAAGAATGACATCAATGCCTGATTGGATTAATAAAAGAAATTTATTCCCCAGAGGTATTTCAGAAATGCTTCTCCAGGCTGGATCATATTTTTTTTTTAAAGCTTGTACTCTGAATTCAAATTATGTATTAATTTCTTTCCCAAATCAGCATACATTCAACCCTTATAAACACCAGGTACCTCTGAGAAGCTAGGACTCTGATGGTTTTATAAACCACACACACTGATACCAATCGTCCCGATCTTTCTGTAAAATAGATCTATGAATGACAGCATTTTGTGATAAAGTCAATTCAGCAGAAATTTCAACTGGATGACGTGTTTCTTGGGTTGAGAATTTTAAATAATGGGTAGGTGCTCCTGGGTGGCTCAGTCAGTTGAGCATCCGACTCCTGATTTTGGCCCAGGTCATGATCCCAGGGTCGTGGGATTGAGCCCCGCATCAGGCTCTGCACTGAGTATGGAACCTCATTAAGATTCTCTCTCTCTGCCCCTCTCCTCTGCTCATGCTCTCTCAAAAAAAAAAAAAAGTGCAAAGGATAGAATATAATGTGGTCACTTCACAAATTTAAATGATTTTTTTGTCCTTAACTCTCCAAGTATCTAATGGCCGTATGCAGATCTGGATCAAAATAACTTTAAAAATTGAGTTTACAAGTGATTTCATTCTTATGAATTCCACTAGTAATGATAGTTGGGCCCAAATTCATGGACCATGACAAAGGAATTTTCCTTTTCCTTGTGTACATGTCCAATACTTGGATTGTTCCTATAGTTATGAACACAGGTGTACTTTCATTTCTAAATCTTTGCCTAATGTTTATCACTCCAAAAGTCTCAATTGGTATCTGTTAAATGAATTTATATACAGCTCATCATTTATGAATTTGGGTGGCAATCTACATTGGTGTTCCTCTTAGGTACTTGAAATATGTCTGTAAAGTAGAGATAAGAAAGGCATAAAACTTGATTTTACCACTGGAAAAAATCCGGAAGAGGAAAAGTGTCTTTCCCAGTAATCACAGAGGAAAATAAAACCATCTGGTTATTGAGTTATGAGATGGTTGTCAGAGAAGGTCACAAGGTTTTACTGGTCTGGAAGAGCAATTCAATCGCTTTTACATTTCCACACACGAAAAAGAAATTTTCATACAAAACTATTGCCGAAGTAAAAATGGGCACATCTAATATCTTACTGCATACCTGAAAACGTCCTGAGTCTACACTATAGTTAACTTTGAGAAGTGAAATGTACCATCAGACAAAACCATCAGACCAATGTACCACTGAATGTACCATCAGACCAAACCAAATTCATTATCTAACCTGATAAGACTAAAGGTGAGGTGCAACCACATTGATACTATCCTCAACTCTTTTGAAAACCATGTAATGAATTTCTAAATATTTACCAGAAACTGAAGCTTTTGGAATTATAAAGATTCTTGTATTGCCATTTTTATTTCTCTTTTTTTTTTTCCCAACATAAGGTCATCTTTTCTAGAGACTAATGCGAATGGATGGCTCATCTTGATGATTAAATCATCAGTAGTTACATGTTGTATAAGTTAGTAATGGAGGGTGTTGATATCACCACTTCTCTACCTGTGTAGGCTCAGATTTATGGTCATCCTTTATTGATAAAAATCTGCACATTCTATCTGGCGTATAGTGGGTATAGAGACATAGTTCTGTTCCTTGAGTGCTGATGCATACCTCTTAGCTTTCAAATTTCTAAGAGAGAAAAATGCAAAATGATAGCTAAAGAAAAGGCTTTCCTCAACCCAGTTCATTTACAGAGGTTTCATTACTTCATACTTAATAATAACCACAATAATTATACTGACTTCTTTATGAGATCAGCATTAATAACCTACAAAAATGCTTAACAGAAAGGTGCACTATCATAAAAAAAAGAACCTGTGAAACCATTTTCAAAGACAAAAGTAGTAACTCAAAAAATAAAAAGCATTGCCATATGCCAAGACTGGATGGATCAATACTTGGAAAATGTAACTTCTCCCTAAATAATTTCAATGCAATCCCCAAGAAAATATGAACAGGAGTTTCTATGGAAATTGTCAAATTGATTGCAAAATTCAAATGGAAGTGCTCAAGAACAGCCATCACAATTCTGAAAATAAAAAGAACAATACATGAACAGTAGCCTTCTCAAAAACCAACATGTTAAAAAAAAGCTCTAGTATTTAAAAAGGTGTGGCATTTGCACAGACCAGATAAATAGATCAAAGGCTCAGGATAGCATTCATAAACAGACACTTATATGAGAGAGATGTAGAATATATTAAAAGAAAGCATTTCAAGTTATTGGGAAAACATGGGACTATTCAAATGATGATTTGGGGAGAGAATTTGGAAACAAATTTAACTCATTGCCTCTCACCAATGAAAAATAAAATCCAACATAGCTTACAGAGCTAAAAATCTTTCAAAACTGTAAAGGATTTAGGGGAAACAGGATAACACATTTATGGTTTGGGGATTTTCTAAAAAGATCCAAAACTTAAAAATCAATAAAAGGATAGATCTATTTCAGAATTAAAATATCTTGGAAGAATCAATATTGTTAATATGTCCATACTATCCAAAGTAATTTACAGATTCAATGTAATCCTTATCAAAATACCAATAGCATTTTTTTACAGAGCTACAACAAATAACTCTAAAATTTGTATAGAACCACAAAAAACCCAAATAACAAAGCAATCTTGTGGAAGAACAAAGCTGGAGGTTTCACAATCCCAGATTTCAAGATCTACTACAAAGCTGTAGTAATCAAAACAGTATGGCCCTGGCATAAAAATAGACATATAGATCAATAGAATAGAAACCCAGAAATAAACCCATATTTATATGTTCAATTAATCTATGACAAAGAAAGAAAGAAAGAAAGAAAGAAAGAAAGAAAGAAAGAAAGAAAAAGAAAGAAAGAAAGAATATACAATGGGGAAAAATAGTCTCTTCAATACACGATGCTGGGAAACTGGACAGCTCCATGCAAAAGAATGGACTGGATCACTTTCTTACACCACACACAAAAATAAACTCAAAATGGGTTTAAGACCTAGGATAAAAATCCTAGAAGAGAACATAGGCAGTAATCTCTTTGACATTGGCCTTGGCAACATTTTTGTAGATCTGTTTCCTCAGGCAAGGGAAACAAAAGCAAAAATAAACTATTGGGACCACACCAAAATAAAAGAGTTTTGCACAGTGAAGGAAACCATCAACAAACAAAAAGGCAACCTACTGAACGGGAGAAGATATTTGCAAATGATATATCTAATAAGGAGTTAATATCATATCTGAAATATGTAAAGAACTTATACAACTCAACACCAAAAAAGTATGATCCAGAAGTTACATTTCTCTACACCTACCCTAAATAAAGGGGTGGAGTCAGAGGAAGGAGATACCATGGCATGGTAGGATGTGGGTCTTCAGGATCCTGGGTGATTAGTAATGGAGTTCTTAGCCACCCCCTAATCCTTCTCCATCATGACATGAATGTAGAGCATGGTTGGGTGTACAGCTTCATTCCCTTTTCCTGACATCCCCATTAAAATCCCACTGCCTCCATTGGTTTAAATTCTACCCATCCTTCAACATCAAGCACAAAATATTGTATAGAGCCAGAGTACTCTCTAGGTTTAGCTCATTAAACTTGGCTTTTTGCCAAATACTCAATACCTTTTTCACATAATAATTCCCATGTGATGTCTTACCCATCCCAGATATTCCCAGAATGATCGTGGTAAAGCATCCTTCAAACTCAGGCTTGCCCCTCTACTGGAGTCTCACAGGCAGGAGCTGGGCTAGAGGAATCTTAATGTACCAACAAGCTCAATGGTGAGTCAGTGGAGATGTCACTGATCCATATCCCCCCCTGCTACTCTTTCACCAAAGATGATAGTTTCCCACTAGATCCCACAATCTTTTGCTTTCCCAGCACTTACACTCACTGTATTAATCATGTTTAGTTCATGTTATGTTTCTTGTATTGAGATATATTCTGTACAGGCAATATCTGTGTCTTGTTTAGCTCTAACAGTGCTTAAGATAACACCTATACATACAAAAGTGCATTAAGTATTTTTTAAAGATTTTTTTAAATGTTTGTTTGCTTTTGAGAAAGAGAGAGAGAGAGAGAGAGAGAGAGAGAGAGAGAGAGAATCCAAAGCAGGTTCCAGGCTCTTAATTGTCAGCACAGAGCCCGACCCAGGGCTTGAAACCATGAACTGCAAAATCATGACCTCAGCCAAAGTCAGACGCTTAACCAACTGAGCTACTCAGGCATGCTAAATATTTTTAATGCACTCAGTGTATTTCCTGTCCAGTAGCCTAAAAAGGTAGAAAGCATTGCCAGGGGGAAGGTCTGATGCCCAGAGCCATTCTAACCACATACATCTTCCATGAGTGACCAAATGTCTCTTAAGATTACATGAAGAAAATCAGAACTGAAAATATCTGGTCATTTCCCATCTCCCTTTAGCCTAAATTCAATCAATCACTCTGGACTGATAATTCTTTGTGTCTGGACAGGACTTTAGAGTTCCCACAGGTTTTCTATAGTCAATGTGATCTTTCTTGATTCTCCAACAACACAAAGAAATAACTGGAACTTCAGGGGTTAAGTGGTTTACCCAAGGCTACCTGGCTAGTAAGTGACAGAGCTGGAATTAAGAGCCTAATATCCCTTCCTCCAGGACTTGAGTGTTTTTCCTTCCACCATACTACTTCTGTCTTTGCAGGGAAATTGAGAGTCTATTCCTGATCTGAGGTACAAGTGAATATGGGACAGGATCAGTACCCAACCACAGCCTGGGGATACCAAGATTTCATCTTCAGGTAGGTTGGATTACATGGATCCAGGGAGTCATATGCAATTTCATAGACCTTGTAGTAATGGTTGACAGTGTATCATTTCTCAGTCCATCCTTCTAAGAGACAACTGATTTGTCCATTCGGCTAGAGTGGAGCACTTATGTCAGGGGGCAGGCAGGATCTGGGATATGTTTGAGGTTATCAGTCTTCTCTGAGTTCTAGAATGCAAGCCCTTTTCCCAATGTCTACATTCTTCCAAGACACTGAGTATAGCCTGGATTATTTATGAGTTCCCTCTGAATCTATCTAGTGCAAACTCTGCAGAATGGGCCACTCTTCTAGAAGAGTGAAATCAGCAGTCTTTTCTCCCTTTTCTCTCTACTAAGGCCCATTTAAGGAAATGAGGTCAACTCACCTTGAGCACTTAGAGCCTGAGAAACTACCCCCGTCTCCTCCAGAAGTCCCACTGGATGTTGGCCAGCATGTAAGTGCTGAGGTCATGTCACCTTAGGTTAGGCAGACTGGGGATACTATACCCTAAGCCCAATGAATGTTCAACTCTCATGGGAAAAAGTTTGGGATTACTTCTCCAAAAGACCCTCAAGGCAGACCCCAGGGATTTCTTCTGAATGCACTCGCTCCAGGCATGTGAAACCACAGCCTCACTTGAGATATCCCAGCAACCACCAGGGTAACCCAGGTGCAGCCTGAGATATGAGGCAGTTTTCACAAATTAAGCAGGACATTTCTCATTATACCAGATGGCAAGATCAAATGACCTGCAGTGCAGGAAGCCACTGCTGTTTTTCCTCCTTACTGTTCTACCCTAAAAATGCAGATTATCCCAGAGAGCAGCTGAGAAATAAAAATAGCAGCTATTATTTATTGAGGCCCAATTATGTGGCAGCCACTGCCCTAAGGTGTTTTAAATTTATCCACACAATCAATTTTATAAGGTAGGTACAATTATCTCATTTTTCACAAAAGGTAAGAGATCCTCAAAGTTCCTGTTAAGAATAGGGGGAGCTGGAATCCAAGTCCCAACCTCAGTGACTTCTGTCTCCACTAGAGGGCGCTGGCCTCTGTTTTTCTAGTCTTGGAAGAATGCCATCAGTTGATGGTTTTGATGGGAATGGTGGATTCTGGGGATCAAGAAACTCTTTAGGCTCTGAGTGGAAAGCCTTCTATCCCAATTTGGGACAACCAGCCCTTGGGAGGGTTCAGTAACAATATCCACACAAGCCACCATGTTGCACTCTCTGTGGGCTCTGTTAGGCATAGATGCCTTGTTAGTCTTGAGATGTCCACGTAATAAAGTGATTCAGATTTCACAGAGATTATGACATCGGAGACAGCTTCAGGAAGAGCAAGCAAACCCCTTGGTTGACTGCCCACTCTGAGGCTTCATGACACTGGCTTTCTCAGGCTGAGTCGCAAAGTGTCAGAAATGGTGATAGTGGTAAAACACCCTGGGCAGTAGGAAGTATTAGCAAACAAACAAACAAACACAAAAACCCACCACTGATTGAACATGGCCACATCCAGGGAAATACCAGCTCAGAGATAAGTGACAGAATTCTCTGGACTCTGTCTGCATATGTGTGTATATGTCTGTCTGTCAGGGGGGTGGGAAGGAGGAAGTAGTCAGTGGTAATTGGCTTAGCAGGAATAGTGGCAACATCCATAGCTCTGATCAATAGAGCTTCCAGCTATGATGGAAATGCTCTATATTGCACTGTTCAGTATGGGAGCCACTAGCCACACATGGCTTTTGAGTATTCAAAATATGGCTAGTGCAACTGAGGAGGTGACTTTTGATTTAATGTGATTTTAATTAACTTAAATAATTACTTGCAACTACCGCTACTATATTGGGGACTAGAACTGCAGGCCCAGAACATCACACTATACCCCCACTTAAAAATGAAGAGGCTAGGAGGCATGGCCTTCTCTTTCTGCAGAGTTTACAAGTCAAAGGTCTAGAAAGTGTCCATTGGCAACCATTACTGATTGCTCAAGAAACCACAGCCACCACCCTTCTTCTTCTTCTACAACAACAACAACAACAACAACAACAACAACTCTTATGCGAGGTACAGAGGTTACAGTAACGTCATTGTTACATCCCCCTTGTCCTCATCACTGAGCTCTCCAGAGCTGGCTCTAATCTCAACCACTTCCACACTATTCTTCTGAGGAATTCCAGCTGCTCTCTACCATTACTAGAGGCCCTAAGGAACTTGCCAGACTGTTTCAGGGTATTTATGCCTAAAGAAAAGCCAAGTGGCCATATCTAATCTATTCCTCCCCATGCCTTTCTGGTCTCAAGGGGATTCTGCAAGGCTTGCCAACTCCCCTTCACTCTATCAGTAAGTGAGTGAAGATAGCCTTCACTCTATCAGTAAGACAACTACTCTTGAAGCATCCTCTGACCTCCCTGGGGGTTCCATCATTAAGTGACCCCACCCTGGAATGATTGGCAGGAACTCAAGTTACCTCCTTTGAACACACACCAGGACTTACTTCTGTGTCTCACCCATCCCCTGATTCTCTCTTCTCCCACCTGAGAAGATTTTTATTTAGTGGGGTAATAAAGGGGAGAAATTACTTCTGACCAATCACCATCCTTCAAGGCCTTGGAGTTTGATATTCAAAGGTCCAAGCTTTTAAACTGTTCTCTCTGCTTTTCTCATCTACCAAAACTACATTGAGGCAGCAGATACTTTGCAAGGAAAGGACTAAAAGGTTTAAAAAGTGGAGTGTATGTGGGTAACTAGAAACGTATTGTTAATCCTGCAAAAATATTCAGGCACAGAGATTGAGCCTCAAAGCTTATAGGGAATCTGCAGCAAGATTTAAAGATTATTTATCTCCCATCTCAACCTCCATATAGCCCATATCTGAAAATATGGGTTTTCAACTTTTCTTGAAAGAAAAAGTACATTAGAATTGAGAGCTCCTTTCGTTATCTTTCCATGTCAAGAGTCTGGCCTCGCATTTGATTTGATTTGCAGGCTGGAGCCTAACCATGTTATTTTCCTCAGGACCCATCCGGGATCACAGTCAGCTCATGCTCTCCCAAGCCAATGTGAATATTGATGTGGTGAAGTTCATTGCCAACCACTGATCTCCAACTCCTCCTGTACAGTTCTGCTCCTCACTTCCATTTCTCCAAGATCATAAGGAGCCATGCTGAATGTCTGTGCTTCTGGGAATGAGACAAACTTAAATCACCCCCACTTCCCTCCCATGCCCCTACTGGTTTCCAAGGACCATTTCTGTTTCTAAAGATAGCCATGTCCTATGGAAGTTGAAAGGCATCGCTGTGATCTAAGATGCTACGTGAAACCTGAATGGAGTATCATGTTCTAATCTCTCCATGAGAGAAGGAACAATTAGCATTCCTTGGATAGAAGGCCATTTAGACTAGAACCAGTAGAAATGATAGATCCAGAAGAGGCCAGAAGCCAAGAGTGAAGTGCTACAACATTGAGGAAATGCACATTTTCCATTTCTTTCTTGAGTGGGTAGCTTCTTATAGAGGGAAAACCATAATTAACCCAGAGAATCAAGAAAATAGTTCAGCAGCCATTTTTTGACCACCAAGAAGTTCTGTGCTAGGCTTGTCCTCAGGGATATGCATCTAGCAGGGAGCCAGAGGTCAAAAACAGTTAACTAGAGCACAAAGCAAAACAATGGAAAGCTCTTTAAACTGAGCATATAGAAGAGTATAATCATCAGTATACCTTTCACCCAGAAAATTCAGTGGGAGCTAAAACAACTTAAATATGTCTAACTCCTCCTTGGGGTTGTCCTTTATCCCTTAACTTCTTTAGCTAAAATTTACTGTGCACAAAATCTATAAACTCTTTGTAAAGTTGGGTGCTTATTTCTCGACTTCTACATGGAAACGTACAAGGAATGACCATTCTGATCCCAGAGAGTGCCACATTCTCAAGAGGAAGGAAGGGGAAGGAGACAGGGCAGTCAATACCCAGCAGAACCATGCATGACTCCATGCAACACGAACCAGTGGCAATTGTGATTCCTTCAGCCAGAGAAGAAAAAGAAGGATAACCCATGTCATGGAGTGCCTTCTGTATGTCACACTCTGCCTGAAGCTATTCCCATAACTTCTAATTTATTTCTCCCAACGTCCTGGGAAGTATTACTATATCTATGTGGTAGAATAATGCATTTGAAATATTGATGAGCTCTTCCTTTTTGTGTTTGCTTTTCTCTCTTGGCCCTTGCCTCCTTTCGGTGAGGTAGGCCATTTTGTGTTCATTGCTTTAAGGGAGGAATGTGGTAACAGGTAGCAGAGAACAGAGCCATTTTAAAAGCCAAGGCCCTTTGGAAGTAGGGATCACTCAAGCCTGATAGTTGGGCTGAGTAATAGAAGCCACTACCTCCAACTCAAAACCATCCCACCAACTAGAAAAATGTTCCCTAGGTTGGGAAAAGGAGTCAGAAAAGAAGTAAAAAGAGGCAGCACAGGTGTTGGGGGACCCTGTGAAAGTGGCCTTATGTCCTTATCCCTGCAATGACTCACAGTAGATGTAAAAAGCCCCAAATTCATTTCTGGGATGGGAGAGTAAGATGACTTCTGTCTGATTTGCTGGATATTGTGTCAGGGAGGCCATTCAGATCCAGAATGGGTTACAAGATGTGTCATGCAGTGGTGTGTTGGAACCAGCTAGCAAGAGCTGGTTGATAAATTATCAGGACTTTTGTGAGCTGATGGCTAAATCATTAGTAGCTACAAATCAGCATGATGGGAGGAGTATTTATACCCCAGAAGTTGTCAAACGCCACAGATCAGGAGTTGCTTCTTTCCATCCCCCATCCCTCAGAGCTAGTTGCTAAATATTTACCAGCACACAGCTCGAGGTAGAAACCAACTTAGGGTCAGAGAATGGCTACCTGTCCTGTCCTCCCAAAAACTGCTAAGGAGGAGAGGAGAGAGTTCCAGATGGAGTCTCCAGGTAGGAAACTGTCTCTGGCAGCTGCTTGGATAAACCACAGAGACTTGCACAGTGGGAAGACAGTTCAGTAGATGCCCAAAAGACATCAAGAAACAGTTGAGACTTGGAGTGATAGTGTTTTCAAATAAGTCACCCACAACATATATACAAACCTAGGGGGAAAAATCCACAAGAAATCCCAAATGATTTGACAGTACATGTCTTACATTATGTAGAATAGGAATTCAAAGTATAAATGAAACTTACAGAAAAATAAAATTACATAAATCACACACCTGAGTTTGTGAAATTGGTATCTGCTACATCTATTTGACAGATAAGAAATGTGAAGGTTGGAGAGGTTGTCTCACCCCAGAATTTCAGTGTCTATCTAGCTCCCTGATCTCTGCTGTTGTTACTACATTGGGGGAACTAAAGGTAGGGCCAGCAGAACTGGGGGTGAGGGAAATACCACCCAGAGCTGATTTGGGGAGCAAAGCCTAAAATTGGCACAAGCCACAAAAAAATTAAAATCCTTCCTAAGTCCCAACCAAAATCAAGAATAAGCTCCCACACTTCTTGTCTAGTAGAAGAATAAAAACACATTAAACAGGGAGATGAAAAGGCTCCCTTTGAGCTAGTCAGGTTTTGCTAACTAATTTAGGAGCCAGGTTTAAGGGAGGGGTGGGAGGGGAGATTATTAATATAGCTGATGACAAAGGGAATGAAAAGGCAGGAGGTCACAGAGACCAAGGAGGGGGAATGTAGCCATGGCCCCATGGGGGAGGAAGAGGTACATTCAGTGGGAACCAAGCAGTGGGCTACAGAGTCCTGTGTGTGGGGCTGAGCATAACTGGGGTCAGCTTTCAATAAGCCTTTGAAGACAATGGATGAATGAGGTTACTAAGAAAGGGCAACCATACCCCTACTTGATGGCCCAGAGGAAGAATGCACTGATAGAGCCTGAAACAGTGTGTCATCTTTCAGGGCAAGGTGTGCACTCACTCATCCACCCTGCCCTGCCTGCTTCAAAACACATGCCCTCCACTGAAATGAGCATAGTGGCTCTGACCAACATCAGGACAAGGGAGTCAAGCAGAGTTCAGGGACCAGGCCCTGGAATCTTCTAAAACTAAGTAAATGGAAGAGCCTTTCCAGGGAAGCTTCTTTTTAGCAACTGCATCCTTCCACACATGGGGCAGCACCCTGGGCCTCAGCTCACCTAGGGAGAGGACCATAACCTGGCCTTTTACCTCCTGATGCCAGGGTCTGGCTAAGTCTCCCCTGAAAGCCTTGCCTCCGTGCTCTTTGGAGGGACACTTCAGCATACAGTTCCTCTAACTAAATAAAGTGCCCCAGTTATGCTGGTCATTAAGGTTATTTTTATTTATTTTTTTTCAGTTTCCTGGCTTTTATTTATTTTTAAATATAATTTATTGTCAAGTTAGCTAACATACAGTGTATATAGTGTGATCTTGACTTTGGGAGTAGATTCCCATGATTCATCGCTTACATACAACACCCAGTGCTCATCCCAACAAGTGCCTTCCTCAATGTCCATCACCCATTTCCCTCCTCTCCCCTGTCCCCCATCAACCCTCAGTTTGTTCTTTGCATTTAAGAATCTCTTATGGTTTGCCTCCCTCTCTGTTTGAAACTATTTTTTCCCCTTCCTTTCCCCCACGGTTTTCTATTAAGTTTCTCAAATTCCACATTTGAGTGAAAACGTATGATATCTGTCTTTCTCTGACTGACTTATTTCACTTAGCATAATACCCTCCAGTTCCATCTACATTGTTGCAAATGGCAAGATTTCACTCTCTCTCATTGCTAAGTAATATTCCATTGTATATATAAACCACATCTTCTTTATCCATTCATGAGTTGATGGACATTTGGGTTCTTTCCATAATTTGAGTATTATTGATAGCATTGCTATAAATATTGGGGTACATGTGCCCCTATGAATCAGCACTCACAAGTGTATGGCCAACTAACCTTTGACAAAGCAGGAAAGAGTATCCAATGGAAAAAAAAAGACAGTCTTTTTGGCAAATGATGCTGGGACAAATGGCCAGCAACGTGCAGAAGAATGAAACTGAACCACTCTCTTACACCATACAAAAAATAAACTAAAATAGATGAAAGACCTAAATATGAGGCAGGAAACCATCAAAACCCTAGAGGAGAAAATAAGCAACAATTTCTTTGACCTCAGCCGCAGCAACTTCTTCCTCCACATGTCTCTGAAGGCATGAGGGTTATTTTAAAAATTTTTTTAATGTTTATTTATTTTTGAGACAGAGAGAGACAGAGCATGAATGGGGGAGGGTCAGAGAGAGAGGGAGACACAGAATCTGAAACAGGCTCCAGGCTCTGAGCTGTCAGCACAGAGCCCGATGCGGGGCTCAAACTCACGGACCGTGAGATCGTGACCTGAGCCGAAGTCGGACGCCCAACCAACTGAGCCACCCAGGCGCCCCATGAGGGTTATTTTTAGAAGGCAAAACAGTAACTCTCTCCTCATCTCCTGGATGCCAAGCTGGTATCCAGGTAAGGCTAGGAGGAGGAGTGGCGTGGGGTCTTGGCTCTGCCTTCACGGGAGCATAAAATCCATTCCAGATTGGGGCAACCAAACAATGACCCAGGTCCCTGACCCTCATCCCTTGGACCCCAGCCAGAGACTGAAGTGTTTTTGGCACCTCAGACTGCCTCTGAGCTACAGGAGGGAAAGGCAGAGGACATTTCCACTCCCATTTTCCCTTCTGCATTATAATCATTAGGTGTTCTTTCTTCACCTAGATTGTAAGTACATTGAAGGGAGGGGCTCTGCCTTCTACTCTCTAGAATCCCAATAAGTGCCCTATTAATATGTATATAGTTTGATCCCCATGTCTAGTAAGAAGTGTCAATATTCTAATTGTTCTCACTACCTTAGTACTACAGAGGAGCATGAAAATTGAAGGCAGGCAGAATGCAACAGACAGCTTCCCCAAAAGTAAGACATAGTTCACTAACGGCACATGAGATGTGATGTGGCATAGCATTGCCCAGATAGGAGGAGGAAATAAAATTGGCTATTTACCCTGGTTATTGGTTAATCACATTTGTTACTGAACATGTGGTACACAGACATGTCATTAAAGAACATTAAATCAGGGGTTCCTGGGTGGCTCAGTCAGTTAAGCACCCGACTCTTGATATCAGCTCAGGTCGTGATCTTGTGGTTCTGAGATCAAGCCCCTCAATAGGCTCCTCACTGAGCATGAAGTCTAATTGGGATTCTCTACCCCTCTGCCCCTCCCCCACTCAGTCCTACGCTCCTTCTCTCAAAATAAATATTAAAAAAAAAAAGAATGCGAAATCATACATTGGGAAATCAAATCCTCTTTCAAATTTCTTTCAATTCATCTGCTTAGGTTAAAGACAAAGTCTTTATTCGGTTCTGGTGTGTCTACAACACTTTCAAACACCTGCCAATCTCTCATCTAAAGCAGCTGTCTTAGAATCAGTGCTTTTTCAGGCAACAGTGTCTAGATAAAATTAACACTGTTTGTCATACATTTATTTTTATAGCAACCTTAGAACTTTTGCAAGAGATACAGGTTTCCTATTTCTAATGATGATAAGGTTTCACTTAAAAAAAAAAACTTATAAAATGGAGTCGTTTAAAGAAAACTAGTAAGAAATACCACAGATGGATTGCAAAAAAAAAAAAAAAGAATATTGCAAAAAATATTGCAAAAAAAAATGTGAAGGTGTTGAGTGATAGCAGTTTGAGGATGTGACACAAATCATACTAGAAAGATAGAATTTGGATTCAGAAATGCCCTCGTCCTCTGCTGGTTACTGCAAGAGCCGGGGAGCCCAGTTTTCTGCCTCATCCAGGCAGGCGCTGTGTGCAGTGGGTTTGTCCTGATGGGATAAAGTGTCGTGGGCATCACAGTTAAAGCCTAAACTTCCATGAACACAGTTGTGATCTAGAGGAGAGAACCAGTTGGCTTGTGCCATTCCCCTGATGATGGATTTTGACCCAAGAGTGGGCATGTGTGACCTAATTTAGCCCAATCATGTGAAAACGAAAGACTGCTATGTCAAAAACAAAGCTAGCGGCCATTTTATTTCTCTCTCTCCCAGGAATAAGAACACACATGGCCCAAATCCTCCTGGCTGCCACCTTACAATCGTGAAAGAGTTTTAGGGGGAAGGCAAAACGGAGGACACCAGCACGGAAAGATGAAGAGCCCAGGGCCTTGATAGCGTCAATGAGCATTTCATCATTCCATGCCTGGATCCTGACCCAGTTCTCCACAACTTGTTACGGGAGATGATGCCTTTCCTTGCTGATCAAGCCAGCTGGAGCTGGGGTTTCTCTTGCCTGCAGATCAAAGTCCCTACTGATTCCAAACACTCCGAGGAGTCCCAGAGGAGCTGGATACCCTACATGATGCCAGTTAATGATCCAGAGGTGGGAGAAAAAGAGCAGATGGCGATCTGTGACTTTCTTCACACCATTCTGCAGCAATTTCTGCCATTCTGCTTCCAAATCTTAACTCTCCTTTTGGAAGAACACTGCCAAAGAGGTTGGGGCATTCAAGTAACCCAAAGGGATGGGGACAGACCTGCCTGGGAAAATAGGTCCTAATCCACCAGTACCTCCACAGACTTTCATGGAACTTCTTCATTTACAAGGCTCACATTTGCCTTTAAATTCTGCCTGGACCTCACAGAGTTCTCTTCCTCCACCATCTTGCAGCAGTGAGTAGCTTCCCCTTCTCTTCCCAGTCAATCTTTGTTGTCTAAAGCATCTAAAAGTGCCATCAATCTGCCCCTCATCCTCCTCTCCCTCAGACTAAATCCTCTCTGTCTTTTCTCTTAAATATTGTTTTCTAACTTTTTAACCATTATTTGATTCCAGTCCAGATCCTCAAGCAGTCCTCTGCAGTTAAAACACTTTCCATTGAACGTGGTGACAGAGAGTCCTGAAAGAGCCTGGATATTTGAAATCCCCTGATAAACAAACACTGAGGGCCCACAGGACACTGTTACCCAACAGAGAAGGAGCTCAGTGAAGCTCACCATTTTCTGTCACGTTGGCTGTTCTTGTAAGGCTGGGTCCAGCCTATAGTCAGGAAACCTCTGCTCTCAATTCAGCTCTTGCACCAGCTAGCTAGCCATGAGTGATCTTGAGCAAGTAATGTTCCCTACACAGGTCTTAGTTTCCTCCTAAACTTTGTGATTTCGTGGCAAAAGTGGAAAGTGATCATCAGGTCCTAGACTGAATCAGGGATCATTCTGGGGATACAGACCAAGGGGAGGCAAGCAGGGAATTCCAAGAGTAGGATTTCATTTGAAGTTTATTCCTTCCTGCATCCCAGTGACCTCACCTTCAGGCTGTTCCCTCAGACTCCAGCCAGGTTTATCCTCCTCCTTTTCCAGAGAAGGAACTGTGGGGACCATGCAAGAGATTTTCCCTTTGCTATCTCAGTGGGATGTACTTGCACATGCAATAGACCTTAGGACTCCCTTTAGATGCATAATAAAATAGGCTTCTAGGAGGGGGACTCACTCAGCTGCGGGGAGCAGTCCTACATTGAAAGGAATGAGGAGCAGTGACTTTTGGCTGACAGTTGTGCTTGCTACAGGTCACAAACTACCACATATTTCCAAACAAGATCCCCTGGATTCTCTGTGTGCCTGGCCTCACTTAACCCTCACAGCAGATCTACCAGGGAGATGTCAGCTTACATGCCCACACCTGTGGCACCAGCAGCTGTAAAATATTGAAATACTTCTACGACAGTTGTAGTAAAGAGCCTCTCCCTTTGGCCCCCTGAGCACTTTGCCCCCAGCTTCCTGGGTCCCAGAAAATAAAAACTGTAACTTGCCATTAATCAGAGATTCCAGATTCCAGAGCTTAAAATATGTGTTGTTGTTAGTATCTGGCTGTTGGTGAATATTTTGAATATTGTCTTTGATGCATAGTGCATGTAATGCATAGATTAATAGATCAGGGGTCTACCACAAAATTTGGGTGCTACCCCCTAAGAGCAATGATAAATAGATAAATAAAATATGGTATATATCCATCCTACTCAGTCAAAAAAAGGAATGAAGTGCTGTTACATGCTACAACACAGATGAACCTTGAGAACATTATGCCAAGTGAAAAAAGCTAGACACAAAAGGTACATTAGAATTCCATTTACATGAAATATCAAGAATAGTAAAATCTATAGAGACAAAAAAGTAGGAGGCTGCTAGGGGCTGGGAGGAATGGGGTTTCTTTTTGGGGTAATGAAAATGTTCAAAAGTTGATTTTGGTAATCAATGTAAAACTCTGAATATACTAAAAGTCACTGAATTGTGTATTCTAAGTGGATGAATTGTAGGATATGTGAATTAAAACAGTTTTAAAAGCTATAGGATACAACCTCCATAAATCTTTACTAAATTTAAAATATACATACATGCACACATATACACCATTGCATTATTATGTATGCTACAACACAAATACAGAAACTAGACTTTTATAGGCTGAGATGAAAAATAGAAATTTCGTATATATATATATCCTTTTTTTTATCCATTTATAGATGGCCATGTGGCCTGCTTTCATAATTTGGCCATTGTAAATAATGCTGCTATAAACAGGGGTGCATGTATCCTTTTGAATTAGTGTTTTTATATGTGTGCAATTTAAGAAACAAAACAGATAAGCAAAGGAAACAGAGAGAGAGAGAGAGAGAAGCCAAGAAACAGACTCAACTGTAGAGAACAAACTGCTGGTTACCAGAGAGGAGGGGGGTGGGCAGATGGGAGAAATAGGGGATGGGGATTAAGGAGGGCACTTGTCGTGATGAGCCCTGGGTGGTGTATGAAACTGCTGAATCGCCTTATTGTGTACCTGAAGCTAATGAAACACTACACCAACTATACTGGAATAAAAATAAATATAAATTTTAATATTTTTTATCTGTGACCCAGTATATGGCTTTTGGAAACCCCTGCTCTAGAAGAAAAAGCTGAGGCTCCCCAAGTTTGCAGGGTCTTTCTTCTTCCTAGCACAGCAGGCAGATTCCCGGGTTTCCCAGAGGCTGAGGAAGATTAGGAGCAGCTATTGTTTTTTGTTTGGTTTGGTTTTTGTTTTTTGGGTTTTTTTTTTTTTGGTTTCTTTTTGGGTTTTTTTTTTTTTTTGAGGCTCACAATGCATTCAAAAACAAAGAAATGTCAAAACGATGTTAAAATACCAAGAAATATTTTAATTGTTTACACTTGAAAAATAAAGCCTTTCTGACATGAAAAAAAAAAAAAACAGAATGTAATACAACCGTGCTATTCACAAGATAATTAGATCTTTTTAGAAAAAATTAATTCTGAGCACACAGAGGCAGTGGAACAATACTGGAGAACTGGAGGTTGTGCGTTCATGTCTCCGTTCATCTCAGTCTCTGGGCGAGTGTGTGCACAACCTCACTTGGCAATGGTGACCGAGGCTCTCATGTGTATGTGAACCACACTAAATGGACCCTGGGCTCCTGCAGTGATGGCTTGTGCTTTGGGGCTGACAAGAGAACCAGAAAGTGGGGAGGGAAGTGGCCTGTGGAACCTCCTTTGTGCCTACAAGCCGTCATTCTGCAGGACTATGTATCCTTTGCCAACAACAGTAATTAGGAAGTAAAGGGAAGTGGAGGAACCGCTGTAGGAGGGGCCACCAGTTCAACTGGGAGAGGGATTATCAAATCTCCTGGAGGCAAGGCAACTCATTAATACACAGCTGGCAGGAGGTTTCCTGTCGAAGGGTGATACTTAAAAAAAAAAAAAAAAAAAAGGATACATTTTCTTTTACCAATAGTACAAGAACAATGAGGAAAGGAAAGTGTAATAGCCCCTCCTTTATGTCTCCCTTTGCCCCCAACATTTCCAAAGCCACAGAGCTCTAGAAAAAGGCTGGGTCAAAGACTCCCTCCGGTCTCAGTCCTTGGAAATTGAGTCCCTTCTTTATTTGGAGCCGCCCACTGGTTGCCATGGTAACACAACATCTGCTACCCAACTCTGCTCCAGCGGTCACTGGGTTTGGCATCCTCCAAGCTGTTGCCAGTTCTGTGTTTTGCCTGATTTGCTACTCTGCTCCCCAAGGATTGCATCACACTTTTTCAGCAAAGGAACACTTATTCAAAAGGCAGGGTTAGGGAGAGAAGGGAGGTTAAATCTGTGCAAACTGCAATTCTGAGAAAGCAAGCACTCTTGTGTGTGGGGCCATTAACTCTGCCAATCTTTGGATTAATGTGCTGCACCTGCTGCTGATCTCAAATCCTACTGCAAGCCATCCTCCTAGATTTATTTTATTAGCATTTGTTTCTAAGAAGCATACATTATTTATTAAAACTTCCATAAGACATTTAAAAATATATAAATTCCATGCTCATCTCCCTTGTTTTCTCATTTTAATATATTTCAAGTTTAATTGCTTGTCTGCCAGTCTTTCTATACAAATTGTTCTTGAAAATGAGCAATATAAAATATAAATATAGGTTTCCTTGCCTACCACTTTCTCCTGTTCCTCCAGGTAGCATTTTTATTCCCACTTCCCCCCAAAGAAACACAATTTGTCTTGCTTGTTTTAATAGTGACAACTCTCCGGCAGTCTCTTAAGAAACTGAGAGGTGGTGTGGTATGGCCGAGAGAATGTACACTCTGGAATTAATCACAGGAGTTTAGGACTGGCCTCCCAGAAAGTTTGATCAACTCATCTGATTTTACTTGGGACTTCCCCAGTTTTAGTACTGAAAGTCCCACATCTGGGGAAACTCTACAGTCTTGGGAAAATGGGGATGATTGGTCCCCCTCTTCCCAGACTCCTTACCCTTTCACTGTGTGTTCTCAGGAAATTTCCTTCATCTTTCTGACACAGTTTTTCTCATTTGTAAAGTGAAAATGGAAAGAAGCTCCTCCTCAAAAGGTTGTGGTGAAGATGATATAAATTAGCTCATACAATGCCTAAGCCTAAAGCAGAAGCGCATGCCCAGTAGCTCTTATTATCAATCTTGGAATTAAAACTCTAGAGATAATCTTGAATCATTTATCCAATTTACAGCTAAGAAACTAGTTTGTTTGGATCATCTAGCTTTATTTTATTTTATTTTAATTAATTAATTTATTTATTTATGTATTTACTTTTAAGGCTGGGAACAGGGCCAGGTCTAGGATAGTATAGGTGAGGTGCCTAGGGCTCAATATTTAAGGAGGAACTGACTCTCAGGGTGATGCAAGTGAAAACTTTCCTGTGAGTACAAGCAAGGTGCCAACCTGCTCACCTGGTTGGGGCCATTTAGGTAGCCCAGCCAGGCTAGAAGAGATAGTCATATGACTTAGTTAAGGATGTCACAGTCTCTACTAGATAGATTCTCCATAGTATCTTTCGTGACATTTAGTTTCTAATAGCAACAGTGTTCCTAAGCCATCCAGAGCTGTGACTGCTGCAAGATACTTGTATTCTAAGCATCATTAAAACAAGGCAAAAAGAAAAAAAAAACTTGATTCTCAAGAGAGCTTGAGAAGCGAATCATTATAGCCAGCCATTTCCCAAACAGCATTAAATTTCCTTTTATTGTCAACAATATTTTATGGAAATCTTTCTCAAAGATATCACATATTTCCTTGCCTTTTTCTTTCTTCTAAATTGTACTCTTTATTTTTAAATAATTTGAGGTTTGTATGCAGTTGTAAGAAATAATGCAGAGATACTATGCAAAACTTTAGTACAATATCACAATCAGGATATTGACAATGATATGGTCAAGATACAGAACATTTCCATCACCACAATGACCTCTTATGTCGACCTTTGGTAAACACATCCACTTCCCTCTAACTCTCATCCACTCATTAATCCCTGGAAATCATTAATCTGTTATTAATTTCTATAACTGTATCATTTCAAGAAGGTTATATAAATGGAATCATATACTACATAATATTTTCAGATTGTCATTCCCCAGCACAGTTCTCTGGAGATTCATTTGGGTTGTTGAGTATGTCAATAGTTTATTCCTTTTTATTTCTGAATAATATTTCATGGTGTGGATGTACTACAGTTTGTTCAACCATTAACTTTTTGAAGAATGTCTGTGTGATTTCCAGTTTTTTAATATTATGAATAAAAATACTGTAACAGCTCATGTACATTTATGAAAGAAACTTACATCAACAAATGGAAGATATCCTGTGTTCATGAATTGCAAGACTTAATGTTAAGATATCAATACTATCCAATGTGACCTTCAGATTCAGTGCAATTCCTGTCAAAACCCCAAAAGTTCTTTGAAAAAAGAAAAAAATTTATCCTAAAATTTATATAAAATCTCAAGGGACTATGAATAGCCAAACAGTCTTGAAAAAGAACAAGCTTAAATGTGTCCTACTTCCCGACTTCAATAGCTGTGACAAAGCTATAGTAATCAAAACCAGCATAAAAACAAACGCAGAGACCAAAAACACCAAAGAACAAAAGAACAGAGTAGAAAACAGAAATAAATCTTTGCATATATGGTCAAATGCTTCTGGACAACAGCACCAAGACAATTTAACGGGAAGAGGACAATCTTCAAAAATGAATGTTGGGAAAACTGAATATCCATATGCATGAAAATGAAGTTGGACTTTTATCTTACTCCATAAGAAAATATAACTCAAAATGGATCAAAGACCTAAATATTAGAGCTATAATGATGAAATTCTCAAATGAAGACAGGAAACAACTTCTTAACATTGGACTTTGCAATGACTAGGACACCAAAAGCACAGGAAACAAAAGAAAATACAGACAAGTTGGACTATATTGAAATTTAAAACTATATGCATCAAAGGACATAATCAACAAAGTGAAGAGGTAACCTATGGAATGGAAGAAAATACTTGCAAATCATATATCTTAAAAGATGATTAATACGCAGAATATAAAAGGAACACCTACAATTCAACAACAGGAAAATAAGCAACCAATTAAAAAATGGGCAGGGGACTTGAAAAGACATTTCTCCAAACAGAGGTATACAAATGGCTAATAAGCACATAAAAAAGAACTCAAAATTACTAATCATTAGGGAAATGCAAATTAAAAACCACAAGATACAACTTCACACCCATTAAGATGGTAATTATTAAAAAAAGAAAAGAAAAATAACAAGTGTTGACAATGAGGTAGAAAAACTGGAACCTTTGTGCACTGCTAGTGGAAATGTGAAATAGGCAACTGCTATGAGAAACAGCTTGATGGATCCTCAAAAAATTAAAAAATAGAATTCCCATACAGCCTGCAATTTCACTTTGGGTAAATACTCAAAAGAATTGGCAGCAGGACTCAAACTGATATTTGTTCATAGCAGCATTATTCACAATAGTCAAAAGGTGGAAGTAACCCAAATGTCCACTGATGGATGAATTGATTAAACAATATGGTAGGAGGGACATCACCAAAATGACACCATAGGTCATTCCTGACTTAGATCCCTTTTACAAGAAAAACAGCTAACCAATATTCATGCACAGTTCTTGCACAAGACGCCACTGAGAAAATCCTAGAATATGATGTGCTGAAGCACCCCTCTGCACCACAAAGACCAAGACAGACCACATTAGAGGGGTAACAGGATCAGTTACATGCTGACTAAAATGCTCTTCTCCCAGGCCAGTGCAGCATCACAATGAGAGGTTTCCTCTAAGACTATAGTTCCTCCAGTAGGAAAAGAAAGCCGGGGGTGCACATCTAGCTCCCCCAGAGTGTGGACCACTTCCTGGGAGCCCCAACTCCAATTTCACTTCATGGGAACTATAGGACAATCTGTGGCGCTTGACTACTGGAAATCTGATTGTAGTGGAGAAGGGAAGAAGAGCTTCCAACAACCAGCACTCAGATCTTGGCAGACTGAGTTCCTACTAGCAGCAACCGAATAGTAGTCTAAGTCATTGGTTTTGCTAACCTGCAGAATCAAGTCAGTGGTGCAACCTAAGGAACTCCTATCTCCTTGATTTTAGTCCTCAGATGAAGAGCTTTTTGTGGTCTCTAGAGTCTGGTCTGCCCATGCCCAGGCAGAGGAGCTAATTCATACCAACTGCTGAGTAGCTGCCAGCCCCATCTGACCAGAAAGACTGGCTGGACCACTGAAAAGCTGCATTGCCCACTAATGCTCAAGCAGAATACAGCAGGAAGAGCTAAGTGTCCACAGAACAAAACCAGTAACCCCATTCAGCCAGGGAACTTGGAGTGTGGGTTACCTGGGGTGAAGACCACAAACAGAAAATCTTGCTAACCTTAAAACTAGTTCTCCCACTCTCCCTGGGCAAGAACACTAATTTGCAGCCCTGACCATACCTAAATACAGCTGTCAACCTGTCTGATCAGGGAACCTAACCAGAACACTCAGGAAGCTATGAAGCTCATCCAACGACCCTGCTTACAGTGGCACTTAAACAAAGTGTACAGCGTATACCTATCTCCCTCTGCAGAGCAAAATCCGTGGCCTTGTCCAGCAAAAGAATTTACTGGATAATTTTGTCTGATTCTGGTCCCCAAATAATGAGCCATGCAGGTGCTGGGGACTGTCCCAGGGTATGAAAGATAATTCATAACCCCAGCTGAGTATAGTACCCAATACCAACTGCTTAGGAAGCCTGACTAGAGAACCCAAGTAACCATGGAGCCTATTCTACAGCCCTTCATCTATGCAGGGAACCAAGCAGAAGCCCTATCCAACTCTTTTCAGTCAGAAGCACCAACCCCTAACCTCAGTGCTTTGGCAGTGGCCTCACCCAAAAATGATAGCAAGCTCCCCCTCCTCCAAGAATATTACCAGCAGACACATTAAAAAAAAAGTCCAAATTGAGCTGGTGAAGAATGGTCTCTGCTAAAGTGAGCCAATAAAATCTGGAAGAAGAGATTGCATTCCAATGCTCAGATACCAAGATAAGGAATAAAAAAGTCAGGTAAACATGACAACACCAAAGGAAACTAATAAAGCTCCAATAAGTGACCCTAAAAAAATGGAGATCTATGAACTGTCTGGCAAAGAATTCAGAATAATCCTCTTAAAGAAGTTAAGTGAACTATAAGAACACACTGACAAGAAAATTCTAAAAACCTGAACAAAATGAGAAGTTTAACAAAGAAAGAGAAACTATCAAAAAAAAAAAAAAGAGAGAGAGAGAGACAGAGAGATATCATAGAGCTAAAAAATAAAACTTAGCTGAAGAATTCAATAGAGAGCTTCAAAAGCAGACTTGACCAGGCAGAAGAAACAGTGACCTAGAATACATAACATTTGAAATTATCAAGTTAGAGTAGCAAAAATAAAAACAAAAAAATGACAAAGAGTGAAGAAAGTCTACAGGGACTTATGAGACATAATCAAAAGAAACAATATCTTCATTATGGAAATTCCAGGAGAAGACAAAGAGAAAAGGACAAAAGGAATATTTAAAGCAACAATGGCTATAACCATTAGAAATTTATAAAAGGAAAAAACTCACAGGTAAAAGTGAATGTATAATAAAGATAGCAGATTAATCACTTACATAGCCAGTTTGGAGATTAAAACACAAAAGTAGTGGGGCGCCTGGGTGGCTCAGTTGGGTAAGCGGCTGACCTCGGCTCAGGTCATGATCTCACAGTTCGTGGGTTTGAGCCCCACGTCAGGCTCTGTGCTGACCAGCTTGGAGCCTGGAGCTGCTTCGGATTCTGTGTCTCCTTCTCTCTCTGCCCCTCCCCCACTTGTGCTCTGTCTCTCTGTGTCTCTCAAAAAGTAAATAAATTTTAAAAACCCACAAAAGTAGTGAAATCAATTTTATCTATAAAAGTCAGTCAGGAGATACACAAAATAAAAATATATAAATTATAACGTCATATACATAAAACATAGAAATAAAAAGTTAGTGCTTTTAGAATGTATTCAAAATTAAGCAACCATCAACTTAATATAGACTGGTGTACACACAAGATGTTACATATAAATCTAATGGTAACTAAGAATCAAAAACCCATAACAAATACACACACACACACACACACACACAACTAAAGAGAAAAGAATCCAAGCACAATGCTAGACAAGCTATAAAACCATGAGAAAAGAGAACAAAAGAAGAAACAAAGAACTACAAAAACAAGAAAACAATTACAATGGCAGTAAGTACACACCTAAATAATTAAATATAAATGCACTAAATGCTCCAAACAAAAGACATAGGGTGAGTGAATGAAAAAAAAAACAAAAAACAAAAAACAAGACCCTTCTATAGACTGCCTACAAGAGACCCTCTTCAGACTTAAAGAGAAGTATAAACTGAAAGTAAGGGACTAGAAAAAATACATACCACTCAAATGGAAGTTAAAAAGAAAAAGAAAAAAAAAAGAACTGGTATAGCGATACATATATCAAACAAAACAGACTTTAAAACAAAAACTATAGTAAGAGACCAAGAAGGGCATTACATAATGATAAAGGGAACAATCCAAGAAGAGAATATAACAACTCTAAACATCTATGCACGCAACTGAGGAGCACCTAAATACATAAAGCAATCATTAACATAAAGGGAGAAAGTGACAGTAATACAACAATAGCAGATGACTTTAACAACTCATTTCATCAATGGATAGACCGTCCAGAGAGAAAAATCAAGGAAACAGTGACTTTGAATGACACATTAGGCCACAAGGAACTAATAGATACATACAGAAAAACCCACCTCTACACAGAAACATATTCTTTTCAAGTACACATGGAATATTCTCCAAGATTAATCAATCACATGTTAAGCCACAAAATACGTCTTAATAAATTTAAGATTGAAATCTTCTCAGGCATCTTTTCCAATCATGATGGTATGAAACTAGAAATCAGTTAAACAACATTCTACTAAACAATGAATGAGTCAACCAAGGTATCAAAGAGGAAATAAAAACATACATAGAAATGAAAAGGAAAGCACAAAAGTCCAAAATCTATGGAACACAGAAAGAACAGCTCTAAGAGGAAAGTTTTTGGTAATACAGTCCTACTACAAGAAACAAACAAAAAATTTCACATAAATAATCTAACATTACAGCTAAAAAAAGCTAGAAAAGAAAAAGTCTAAAACTATCAGAAGGAAGGAAATAATGAAGATTAGAACAGAAATAAATGAAACAGAGGCTAAAAAATCAATAATTATGAGATGGTTCTTTGAAAGGAGGAAAAAATGATAAACCTTTAATAAGACTCATCAAAAGAAAGAGAGTCAGGACTCAAATTAATACAGAAGTGAAGGAGGAATGACAGCTAACATCAGAAAAAGGCAAAGGATTATAAAAGACTACTAAGGAAAATTGTATGCCAATAAATTGGACAACCTGGAAGAAGTGGATAAATTCCTAGAAAGATATAATCTAAACTGAATCAAGGAGATATAGAAAATTTGAACAGATTGATTACTAGTAATGCAGTTAAATCAGTAATCAAAAAACTTCAACAAACAAAAGTACAGGACTAGATGGCTTCACAGCTGAATTATACCAACACTTAATATCTATATTTCTCAAACTATTCTGAACAATAAAGGAGAAAGGAAAACATCCAAATTTATTCTATGAGGCCAGCATCACCTTGATACCAAAACCACACAAAGAGAGAAGGACAGAAAGACAGAGAGAAAGAAAGAAAAGAAAGACACCATGCCAATATCTCTAAAGAACATAGAGAAATCCTCAACAAAATATTAGCAAACTGAATTTAATACATTTATTTTTTAAAGTTTATTTATTTTTGAGAGAGAAAGACAGCATGAGTGGGGTAGAGGCAGAGAGAGGAGACAGAGAATCCCAAGCAAGCTCCAGTCTGACAGCACAGAGCCCCATGCAGGACTTGAACTCACAAACTGTGAGAATATGACCTGAGCCCAAATCAAGAGTCCATTGCTTAACTGATTAAGCCACCTAGGCACCCCAGTGAATTTAATACATATAAAAAATCGTCCACTGGGGCACCTGAGTGGCTCAGTCAGTTAAGGATCGGACTCTTCACCTTGGCTTGGGTCATGATCTCAGAGTCATGAGAACGAGCCCCATGTTGGGCTCTGCACTGAGTGTGGAGCCTGCTTAAGAGTCTCTTTCTCCCTCTGCCCCTCCCTGACTCAGATGTGCCTCCTCACTCTCTCTCTCTTAAATAAATAAACTTTAAAAAGAAATTACCCACCAAGATAAGGTAAGATTTATGCCTTAGATGTAAGGGTGGTTCAATATTTGTGAATTAATGTGCTACAACACATTAACAAGAGAAAGGATAAATACCATACAATCATCTTAATAGATGCAGAAAAAGTATTTGACAATATACAACATCCACTCATGATAAAAACTTTCAACGAAGTGGGTTTAAAGGGAACACACCTCAACAAAATAAAGGCCATCTATGAAAAACCTGCAGTTAACCTACAAAATAGGGGAAAATGAAGAGCTATCCCCACTAAGGTCAGGAACAAGACAAAGATGTCCATTTTCACCACTTTTAGACAACATAGTTCTGGAAGTCCTAGCCATAGCAATTAGACAACAACAACAGCAACAACAAAAATAAAGGCATCCAAATTGGTAAGAAAGAAGTAAAACTTTAAATTTTTGCAGATGACATGAAACTACATATAGAAAACTCTAAAGACTCCACCAAAAAGCTACTGATAAATAAGCTGATAAATTAATTCCATAATGTTGCAGGATACAAAATCAATGTACAGAAATCTGTTGCATTTCTATACACTAATAATAAACAGAAGAAAGAGAAATTAAGACAACAATCCCTTTTACAGTTGCACCAAAAAATAGTAACATACATAGACATAAATTTAACCAAAGAGATGAAAGTGCTTTACTCTAAAAACCATAAAATACTGATGAAAGAAATTTAAGACAACAAAAAGAATGTCCATCCTCAAGAACTGGAAGAAAATTTATTGTTAACATGTCTTTATTACCCAAAGCAATCTACCAATTCAATGCAATCCCTGTAAAATACTGACAGCATTTTCACAGAACAAGAACAAATAATGCTAAAATTTGTGTGGAACCACAAAAGACCTTGAATACCAAATTAATCTTGAAAAACAGCAGAGCTGGAGGCATCCCATTCCCAGATTTCAAGATATACTACAAAGCTGTAGTAATCAAAACAGTATGGTACTGGCACAAAAATAGACACAGATGAATGGAACAGAATAGAGAATGCAGAAATAAACCAAGACTTACCTGGTCAGTTAATTTATGACAAAGTAGGCAAGAATATACAATCAGGAAAAGACAGTCTCTTAAATAAGTGATGCTGGCAAAACTAGACAGCTTCATGCAAAAGAATGAAACTGAACTGCTTTCTTACACCATACACCAAAATAAATTCAAAATGAATTAAAGAACTAAATGTGAGACTTGAAACCATAAACATTCTAGAAGAGAGCATAGGCATATGTATTTCTATATTTCTCTGACATAGGACTTAGAAACATTTTTCTAGATAGTTCTCCTGAGGCAAGGGAAATAAAAGCAAAAATAAACTATTGGGACCATATGTAAATATAAAGCTTCTGCACAGCAAAGGAAATAGCCAACAAAACTGAAAGGTAACCTGCAGAATGGGAGAAGATATTTGCAAATGACATATCTGATGAAGTGTTAGTATCGAAAATCTATTGAATAACTTATACAACTCAACACCCCCAAAACTAATAATCCAATTTAAAAATGGGCAGAAGAACAGACATTTCCCCAAAGAAGACATACAGATGGCCAACATACACATGAAAAGATACTCAACATCATTCATCATCAGGGAAATGCAAATAAAAACTACGAGATATCACCTCACACCTGTCAGCATGGTTAAAATCAGAACATAAGAAACAACAAATATTGGCAAAGATGTAGAGGAAAAGAAACCCTCATGCACTGTTGGTGGGAATGAAATATTAAGCAGCCACTGTGGAAAACAGTATGAAGTTTCCTCAAGCCATTAAAAATAGAATTACTCTAATATCCTATAATCATGTTACTGGGTATTTACCCAAAAAATATGAAAACACTAATTCAAAGGAATACATGCACATATGGATGATTCTAGAGAGTATAATGCTAATTTAAATCAGTCAGAGAAAGACAAATACCATGATTTCACTCATATGTGGAATTTAAGGAACAACAACAACAACAACAACAACACAAATGAAAAAAGAGAAACCAAGACAGACTCTTAACTATAGACAACAAACTGATAGTTACCAGAGGGGAGGTAAGTAAGAGGATGCGTAAGAGGCAATCCACCTGTGATGAGCACCGTGTGATGTGTAGAATTATTAGTCACTATTTGTACATCTGAAACCAATATAACACTATGGTAAGTATACTAGAATTCAAAATAAAATTTAAAACAAAACAAAAAGAAACATAAGTAGATTTGAACAACCCTATAGACCAAATGGGACTGACATTTATAGACATTTCATCCAACAACTAGAGTACACATTCTCCTCAGGCACACGTGGAAAATTTCCTAGGATAGACTATATGTTAGGTCACAAAACAAGTCTTAGCCAGTTTAAGAAAATTGAAACAACAAGTATTTCCATTAACCACAATGGTATGAAACTAGAAATTAATAACAGGAAGAAAACTGGAAATTTCATGAATATAAGGAAATTAAACACTTTTTTTTTACTTTTAAAAACTTTATTTTTGAGAGAGACAGAGAGACACAAAGTTCGAGCAGGGGAGGGGCAGAAAGAGAGGGAGACACAGAGTCCAAAGAAGGCTTCAGGCTCTGAGCTATCAGCACAGAGCCCCACGCGGGTCTTGAACCCATGACCATGAGATCATGACCTGAGTCAAAGTCCAAAGCTCAACTGACTGAGCCACTTAGGCATCCCTAAACAACACTTCTGAACAACTAATACAGCCAAGAAGAAATTATAGGGGAAATAAAACATCTTAGGAATGGATGTTCCTAAGGAAAGGAAAATGAAACTACAATATACTAAAATTCAAGGAATGGAGCAAAAGCAATTCTAAGAGAGAAGTTCACAGTAATAAATACCTACTTTAAGAACAAGATAGATCTTGGGGTGCCTGGGTGGCTCAGTCGGTTGAGCGTCCGACTTCAGCTCAGGTCATGATCTCACACTCCGTGGGTTTGAGCCCCGAGTTGGGCTCCATGCTGACAGCTCGGAGCCTAGAGCCTGCTTCAGATTCTGTGTCTCCCCCTCTCTCTGCCCCTCCCCTGCTCATGCTCTGTCTCTCTCTGTCTCAAAAGTAAATAAAAACATTTAAAATTTTTTTTTAAAAAAAGAACGAGATAGATCTCAATCTCACCATCTACCTCAAGGAACTCGTCAAAGAAGAACAAAGAAGAACAAAGTTAGAAGGAGAAAGGAATTAATTAAAGAATTAATTAATTAGGGGCATGTGGCTCAGTTGGTGAAGCTTCCAACCTCCGCTCAGGTCATGATCTCTCCGATCGTGAGTTCCAGGCCCACATCGGATTCTGTGCTGATACCTCAGATCCTGGAGCTTGCTTCAGATTCTGTGTATACCTCTCTCTGCCCCTCCCCCACTTGCGCACTCACTCGCTTGCTCTCTCTCTCTCAAAAATAAACATTAGGGGCGTCTGGGTGGCGCAGTCGGTTAAGCGTCCGACTTCAGCCAGGTCATGATCTCGCGGTCCGTGAGTTCGAGCCCCGCGTCGGGCTCTGGGCTGATGGCTCGGAGCCTGGAGCCTGTTTCCGATTCTGTGTCTCCCTCTCTCTCTGCCCCTCCCCTGTTCATGCTCTGTCTCTCTCTGTCTCAAAAATAAATAAACGTTGAAAAATAAATAAATAAACATTTAAAAAATAATATAAAAGGAATTAATTAATTGGTGGCCACCAAAGGGAGGAAGTCATGGGCATGCAGAAGGGTTAGGAAAAGATTATCACACTGGGGAGACCACATGGGGAAAATGAATCCCCATGGCATTTGGCTTTGAAAATCAGATGGGCCAAATTTTGTGACTTCTGACAACCAGTGAGACTTAAAGCCTGGAGCTTAAAAATTAGTGGGCTCATCTCCAGGAGAGCCTGGAGGGGCAATAAGAAACTGAGTTCCTGCCCTTAAAGAGCCAACACAACAAATAGCCTCATAGAGATACAGCATAGAAGCAGTAGTTTGAAAAACACCTGGGGCATACCAGAGGGGTAGTTACTTACTAAACTCAGAGTTTGCTGAGGGACCTTTCCAGGAAAGGTCAAAGGAGATAGCAGACACCATTTCCCTCCTCCACACCCCAGCATAAACACACAGTAACCTGAAGGAACCAGCACAGCACTGGTATTCACTACTTAACTTGCTCACCCCAAACTCCAATGCCTCCAGTGGGGGCTGCCTTAGTCTTTGTGAGAGTTCTGCACAAACCTTGCCAACACTGCATCTCCCAACTATGCTCTTGGATGGCCCTTGGTCCTGGTGTCAGCAGCTTGTCACCTCCTACAGAGGGGACACATGCCTTGTTAAAAGTGCACACCCTCCCCTAGTCTGTTCACACTTTGTGGAGCAGTCCCAGCTGGCTCTGGTCTCAGCAGCAGGTGTGCATGCCCTGTGGAAGAGGACCACAATGTACAACTTGTGGTCATGGCACACCTGTGTGCATGTTGTGGCACACCCTGCCTGGTATCCACAGCTTCACATCTTTTGTGGAAAAAGACCAGTACCACCTTGTTAAAAGTGCGTGCCCCACCCACTACTTTCAAGAGCAAGAGACTTAACTGACTTTCCTAACACAGACAAATAGAAAGTTAGACAAGATGAGGAGACAGAGGAATATATCCCAAATGAAAGAACAAAACAAAATCACAGCAAGGGACCTAAATGAAAGGAAGATAAGTAATGTACTTGCTAGAGAATTTAATGTATTGAATATAAAGATACTCACTGGACTTGAGAAAAGAATGGAAAATATCAGTAAGACCGACCCTTAACAAAGAGATAAAAAAGAACCAGTCACAGATGAAGAACACAATAATTGAAATTTAAAATGCACTAGATGGAATAAATAGAAGGCTAGATGAAGTAGAAGAATAAATCAATGATCTGGAGGACACAGTAATGGAAAATACTTGAGCTGAACAGGTAAGAGAAAAAAAATTATGCAAAATGAGAATAGACAGAGAAATCAACCACTTCAAATTTAATGATGTTCACATTATAGAGACCCAAGAAGAAGAGAGAAAAAAAGGAATAGAAAATTTATTTGAAGAAATAATAGTAAAAATAACTGAATTTGGGGAAGGTAACAGAAATTCAAATCCAGGAGGCTCAGAGATTCCACAACAAAATGAACCAAAGGACGTCCACATCAAAACACATAGTAATTAAAATGGCAAAAAGCAAAGATAAAGATTTTTAAAAGCAGTAAGGGAAAAGAATACAGTTACATACAAGGGAAACCCCCTCCCATAAGGCTATCAGCAGATTTTTCAGTAGAAACTTGGCAAGTCAGGAGAGGCATGATATATTCAAAGTGCTGAAAGGAAAAAATCCGTAGGCAAAATCTTGCTCTACCCAGCAAGGCTATCATTCAGAATAGAAGGAGAGATAGAGTTTCCCAGATAAAAGCTAAAAGAAGTTCATGACTACTATACCAGCCCTGCAAAAAGTGTTAAATGGGACTTTTTGAGGAAAGACCATAAGTAAAAGTAACAAAAGTAGGGAGCACAAAAAAGGCAAAAAATAAGAGTATCTGTAAAAATCAGTCAAGGGACTCACAAAGTAAAAGGAAGTAAAGAATGACACCATATACCTAAAACATGAGGAGGAGAGGAGTAAAGAATGGGTTCAAACTCAACCGACCAACAACTAAAGATAGGCTGCTATATGCAAATGTTATATATGAATTTAACGGTAACCACAGATCAAAAACCAGTAATAGATATGCAAAAAAATAAAGAGAATGAATCCAAATATATCACTAAAGTAAGCCAACTTATGATAAGAGAAGAGAGTAAGGGAAGCAAGGATCAGAGAAGATCCACAAAAATAACCACAAAACAAATAATACAATGGCAATACATATATGCCTCTCAATAATTACTCTGATTGTAAATGGACTAAATACTCCAATCAAAAGACAGTAACACAATGGATTAAAAAAAAAACAAGACCCATCTATATGCTGCCTACAAGAGACTCACTTCTGACCTAAAGACACATGCAGATTGAATGTGAGAGGATGGAGAAACATTTATCATGCAAATGGACATGAAAAGAAAAACAGGGTAGCAATATTTATATCAGACAAAAGAGACATTAAACCAAAGACTGTACTAAGAGACAAAGAAGGACACTATAAAATCATTAACAGGACAAGCCAACAAGAATACATAACAATTGTACATATTATTCACCCAATATGAGAGCACCCAAGTGCGTAAAACAGTTAATAAAAAAGTTAAAGGAACTGATTGATAGTAATATAAGACTAGTAGGGGACTTCAGCACCCCACCTACATCAATGAACAGATCATGCAAACAGAGAATCAATAAGGAAACAGTGGCTTTGAATGACACACTGGACCAGAGAGATTTAATGAGTATTTTCAGAACATTCCATCATAAAAGAGCAGATTACAAATCAAGTGCACATGGAACCTTGTCCAGAATAGATCACATATTAGGTTACAAAACAAGTCTCAACAATTTCAAAAAGATCAAAGTTATACCCTGCATCTTTTCTGATCACAATGCTATAAAATTAGAAATCAACCACAAGAAAAAATCTGGGAAGAGCACAAATACATGGAGGTTAAATAACATGCTACTAAACAGTGCATGGGTCAAACAAGAAATCAAAGAGGAAATCAAAAAGTACATGGATACAAATGAAAATAAAAACAACAATCCAAAATCTTTAGCATGCAAAAAAATTCTAAGAGGGAAGGCAATACAAGCCTACCTTAAGAAGAAAAATATCAAACAATCTAACCTTAAAGGATGTAAAAAAGGAAAAACAGACAAAACCCAAATCCAGCACAAGGAAGGAAATAATAAAGATTGGAGCATAAATAAATGATATAGAAACTAAAAAAACAATAGAATCAATCAATGAAACCAGGAGCTGGTCTTGAAAAAGATCAACAAAATTGATAAACCTCTAGCCAGACAGACAGACAAAAAGAAAGAAATACAAAGAGGACTCAAACAAAACCAGAAATGAAAGAGGAGAAATAACAAATAATAGCACATAAATACAAACAAAGGATTATAAAATAATATTATGAAAAGTTTTATGCGACCAAACTGGACAACCTAGAATAAATGGATAAATTCCTAGAAACATAACCTACCCAACATAAAACAGGAAGAAATAGAAAATTTGAACAAATTACCAGGTATGAAATTGAATCAGTAATCAAAAAACCCTTAACAAACAAAAGCCCAGGACAAGATGGGTTCATAGGCGAATTCTAACAAATGATTTAAAGAACAGTTAATGCTTAGTCTTCTTAAATTTTTACAAAAAGTAGAAGAGCAAGAAAAACTTCCAAATTCATTCTATGAGGCCACCATTACCCTCATTCCAAAACCAGATAAAAGTACCACAAAAACAGAAAACTATAAGTGAATATCTTTGATAAACATAGATGAAAATCCTCAACAAAATATTAGCAATTCACATCTAGCAATACATTAAAAAAAATCATTTACCATGATAAAATGGGATGTATTCCCAGGATGCAAATATGGTTCAATATTTGGAAATCAAACATAATACATCAATAAGACAAATGATAAACACGATATGATCATTTCAATAGATGCAGAAAAAGCATTTGAAAAGTACAACATCCATTTATGATTAAAAACCTTCAACAAAGTAGGGTTAGAGGGAACATACTTCAACATAATAAAGACCTTATATGAAAAACCCACAGCTAACATCATACTCAATGGTGAACAACTAAGAGATTTTCCCCTACCATCAGGAATGAGAAAAGGATGTACACACTCACCACTTTTATTCAAAATAGTACCGCAAGTCCTAGTCACAGCAATCAGACAACAAAAAGAAATAAGACATCCAAATTGGTAAGGAAAAAAATAAAATTTTAACTCTTTGCAGATGAAGTGATATTATGTATAGAAAAATCTTAAAGACTCCACTAATAAACTACTACAACTGATAAAAGAATTCAGTAAGATGGCAGGATACAAAATCACTTAACAGAAATCTGTTGTATTTGTATACATGAATGAATGAAGCAGCAGAGAGAAATTAAGAAAATATTCCTGTTTACAATTGCACCAAAAATAATAAAATACCTAAGGATAATTTTTAAAAATTTTTTAATGTTATTTATTTTTGAGAGAGAGAGAGAGAGAGAGACAGAGTGCAAATGGGGGAGGGACAGAGAAAGGGAGACAGAATCCAAAGTAGGCTTCAGGCTCTGAGCTGTACCCCTGACATGGGGCTCGAACCCACAAACCACGAGATCATGACTTGAGCTGCAGCCAGACACTCAACCAACTGAGCCACCCAGGCATCCCAGGATAAATTTAACCAAAGAAGTAAAAGGCCTGTACTCTGAAAACTATAAAGCACTGATGAAAGAAATTGAAGATAACAGAAAAAATGGAAAGACATCCCCTGCTCAGGGATTGGAAGAACACATATTTTTAAAATGTCCATACTACCCAACCAACCTACAGATTCAGTGTAATCCCTATCAAAATACCGACAGCATTTTTCACAGAACAAGAACAGATAATGCTAAAATTTGTGTGGAACCACAAAAGATCCCAAATAGCCAAAGCAATCTTGAAAAACTGGAGGCATCACAATTCCAGATTTCAAGTTACATTACAAAGCAGTAGTAATCAAAACAGTATGGTACTGGCAGAAAAATATACACATAGATCAATTGAACAAAATAGAAAACCCAGAAATAAACCCACGATTATATAGTCAATTCAACTTTGACAAAGGAGGCAAGAGCATGTAATGGGAAAATGACAGTCACTTCAACAAGTGGTGTTGGGAAAACTGGACAGCTATATCAAAAGAAATAAACTGGACCACTTTACTACACCATACAAATAAATAAATCCAAAATGGATTAAGGACTTAAACGTGAGACCCAAAACCATAAAACTGCTAGAGGAGAGCATAGGCAGTAATTTCTCTGACATTGGCCATAATCACATCTTTCTAGATAAGTCTCCTAATGCAAGGGAAGCAAAAGCAAAAATAAGCTATTGGGACTAGAACAAAACAAAAATGTCCTCACAGCAAAGGAACCAACAAAACTAAAAGGTAACCTGCAGAACGGGAGAAGATATTATTTGCAAATGACATATCTGATAAAGAGTTAGTATGCAAAATCTATATAGAACTTATACAACCCCATGCAAATAAAAACACCAAATAATCCAATTAAAAAATGGGCAGAAGACACGAATAGGCATTTCTCCAAAGAAGACATAGATTGCCTAGAGACACATCAATATATATCAACATCACTCATCAGAGAAATGCAAAGCAAAACTACAACGAGGTATCACCTCACACATGTCAGAATGGCTAAAATCAACAATACAAGAAACACCAAGTGTTGGTGAGGATGTGAAGAAATAGGAACCCTCATACACTGTTGGTGGGAATGCATGTTGCAGAAGCCACTGTGAAAAACAGTATGGAGGTTCCTCAAAACATTAAAAATAGAGCTACCTATGATCCTGTAATCACACTACTGGGTATTCACCCTAAAAATATGAAAACACTAATTCAAAGTGATACATGCACCCCTATGATTATTGCAGTATTATTTTTAAAAGCCAAATTATGGAAGCAACCTAAGTGTCCATCGATAGATGAATGGATGAAGAAGATATGGCATATATATACAATGGAACCTTATTCATCCATAAACAAGGATGAAAGCTTGCCACTTGCAACAACGTGGACGGATCTAGAGAGTATAATGCTAAGTGATATAAGCCAGTCCAAGAAAGAAAAATACCATATGACTTCACTCATGTGGAATTTAAGAAACAAATGAAAAAAGAAAAAGAGACAAATCAAAAAACCAACTGTAGAGAACAGATGGTTCCCAGAGGGGAGGTCGATGGAAGGATGGGTGAAATAGGTGGAGGGGTTAAGAGTTCACTTACCACAATAAACACTAAGTACAGAGTTGTTGAATCATTATATTGTACACCTGAAACTAATATAACACTGTAAGTTAATTATACTTGGGTGGTTTTTTTTTGAAAGGTTAAATAAAAAGACAAATAATGTATGACTCCATTTGTATGAGGTGCCTAGGATAGTCAAACCCATAGAAACAGAAAGAAGGTGCTGCCAGAGGCTGGGGGCAGAGAGAAATGGGGAATTATTGTTTAATGGGAAAGAAGTTTCAGTTTGAGAATATGAAAAAAGTTCTGGAAAGGGACAGTGGTGATAACTGTACAACAATGAGAATGTGCTTACTACTACTGAGGTGCACATTTAAAAATGTTTAAGATGGTAAATTTTATGTTACGTATATTTTACTACAATAAAAATATAATGTACAGGTTTTTATGATAATGAGTTTTTACTTCCCTCTGATAAATGCCCTGGAGTGCAATTTCCAATTCATATGGGAGTGGCACTTTTAGGGTTTGAAAAACTGACAGTTTTTTTCCCCCCAGACTGGCTATACTATTTTCTGCACCAGAAATATTTAAGTGATCTACTTTTCCTGCATTTTTTCACCAGATTTGATGTTTTCATTTTTTATTGGAACCATTTTAAGATGTATAGAGCGATATCCAATTGTGGTTTTGATTTGCATTTCCCTAAAGGCAAATGGCTAATGATATCAAATAACTTTTCATGTGTTTGCCATCTGTATATCATCTTTGATGAAATGTCCATTCGTGTTTTCTCTCATTTTCTTTTTTTTTTTTTTAACGTTCTTATTTATTTTTGAGAGACAGAGACAAAGCATGAACAGGGGAGGGGCAGAGAGAGAGGGAGACATAGAACCCAAAGCAGGCTCCTGGCTCTGAGCTGTCAGCACAAAGCCCAAGGCAGGGCTCAAACCCACAAACCATGAGATTATGACCTGAGCCAAAGTCAGATGCTTAACCAACTGAGCCACCCAGGAGCCCCTCTCTCATTTTCTAATCAGATTTTTCTTTTTACTGTTGCCTTTTAAGGATTCTTTGATATATTCTAGATACCAGTCCTTTGTAAAAAATATGATTTGTAATTATTTTCTCCCTGACTTTTTATTCTCTTAATAGGGTCTTTTATGGAGCAAAGTTTTTTAATTTTGATGAAGTCTAATTTGTCAACTTCTGTTTTATGGCTCATGTTTTTGGTGTCAAATCTAAGAACTATTAGCCTAACTCTAAATCCCAAAGAATTATTTATTTTTTTCCTGGAAGTTTTAGACTTTTACATTTTATAGCTAATTCCATGGTTTATTTTTAGTTAATTTTTGTATAAGTTGTGAAACTTAGAAAGTGGTTTAATTTTTAATTTTCTTTGGATACAGAGTTTCAGTTGTTCTGTGCTCCTTGTTGAAAAGTCTGTCCTTTTTTCACTGAATTGCTTTGAAATTTTATCAAAACTCATTCTGGTCTCCGTATGGGTCCATTATTGTGTTCTTTATTTTCTTCTATTGATCTATGTTGTCTATCCATTTGTGAATGTCACAGTTTTGATTATTGTGGCTATATAGTAAGTCTTGAAATTAGGTAGACTGATTCTTCCCATGTTTTTCAAAAATATATTTTGGCTAATGCGTTCCTTTTCCATATAAATGTTGGATTAAAATAGTCTACATTGACAAGAATCTTTCTGATACTTGATAGGAATGGTGTTAAACTTGTATATCAATTTGGAGAGAATTGCAACCTTACTATACTATGTCATGTAGCAACAGTATATTCACCATTTATTCAGATCTTTTATTTCTTTCACCAGAGTACTATAGCTTTTAGCATGCAAGTCCTGCACATATTTTGTTAGATTTATACTTAAGTATTTCATCTTTTGAGTGATTATTAATTGTCATATATTTTAAATTTTGGTATTCATGTATTCATCACTAGGATGTAGAAATACAATTGATTTTTGTGTGTTTATCCAATATTTTATATCTTACAAACTTCCTGATATGATTTTTAGTTCTGCAAGGTTTTTTATTATTTTTTAAGTTTAATATTTATTTTGAAAGAAAGAGCAAGCAAGGGAGGGGCAGGGAGAGAGAGGGAGAGAGAGAGAGTACTAAGCAGGCTCTGGGCTGACGGAACCTGGGCTGAGATCAAGAGTTAGACACTTAACCAACTGAGCCACCCAGGCACCTCTAGAAGGTTTTTAAAAAATAGATTTCCTGTGGGGTGCCTGGGTGGCTCAGTTGGTTAAGCATTCAACTTTGGCTCAGGTCATGATCTCATGGTTCCTGGGTTTGAGCCCTGCACTGGGCTCTGTGGTGACAGCTCAGAGCCTAGAGCCTGCTTTGGATTCTGTGTCTCCCTCTTCTCCTCTCCCACTGGTGCTCTCTCAAAAAATAAACGTTAAAAACTTTTTAAAAAATAGATTTCTTGTTACTTTCTATGTAGATAATCATGTTTTCTGCAATTAGAGTAAATTTTTTTTTCATTTTTGAAATACTTTATTTTTATTTATTTATTTATTTTTTACTTTATTGCATGGGTAGAACTTCCATAACTATTTTGAATAGAGTGGTGAGACAGGAACAAAGGAAGACCTCCTTGCCTGACTTAGAGACTTGATTGAGTTTTTCCACCGTTGAGAATAATGTTAGCTGTACGGTTTTTTTATAGATGTGTTTCATCAAGGTGAAGAAGTTACATCTCTGTTCCTAGCTTTGTTTTTTCAAGGTGAAAAAGTTACACCTCTGTTCCTAGCTTTGTTTTTATCAAGATTAATGTTATGATAGGCTTCTCTTCTTTAGCCTATTAATATGGCAGGTTTTATTGGTTGTAGAAGAGATATTGTGTAATTGGTGCTCATTCTTTAAATATTTTATATAATTATCCAGTGAAAGCAACTGGGCATGAAGATTTCTTTTTTTGTGAGGATTTAAATTATAAATTAAATTTCTTTGATAGTTATACAACAATTTAATTTAGTTCATATTGGGAAATTTTAATTTTTTTAATCTAAACTGTTGAATTTATGTGTGTAGAGTTGTTTGTGGCATTCCATTACAATCCTTTTGATGTTTGTAGGGTCTTCAGTAACATTCCTATTTCATCCCCGATAGAGGTAATTCATTTCTTCTCTTTTTGTTGTCAATCTTGATAGTAGATTGTCAAATTTATTGCTGTTTTCAAAGAAACAGCTCTTTATTTCATTGATTTTCTTTATTATTTTCCTATGTTCATTTTCATGGATTTCTCCTTTTACTTTCATTATTTCCTTACTTTTGCTTGCTTTTGATTTACTTTGGTCTTTTCTAGGTACTCAAGTTAGGAGCATAGATTATTGATTTGAGACTTTTTCTTGTCACTAATGTATGTATTTATTGCTATAAATAACACTTCCAGCATGGCTTTACTGGGTCGTACAAATTTTGATATGTTGTATTTTCATTTTCTTTCAATTTTTTAAATTTTCCTGGAGATTTCCTTTTTGACCTATGGATTATGTAAAAGTGTGATGTTTAGTTTCCAAATGTTTAGGATAATTCTTTTTTTTTGCAATTAATTTCTAGTTTGATTCTATTGTGGTCAAAGAACATTCTCTGTGTGATTTTGTTTTAAAAATTGTTGAAATTTGCTTTACAACCAGGATATGTTCTATTTTGGTATATGGTCATCTCCTTGATGGTTTCCTTCACTATAAAAAGCATTTTATTTTGATGTAGTCCTAGTTATTTTGCTTGTTTCCATTGCCTGAGGAGACAGATCCATAAAAATATTGCTAAGGATGATGTTCAAGAGATTACTGCATATGGTTTCTTTTTGGACTTATGTAGTTTCAAGTCTCAAATTTAAGAGTTTAATCCATTTTGAGTTTATTTTTGTCTATGGTATAAGGAAGGTGTCCAGTTTCATTCTTTTTAATGTAGCTGTCCATTTTTCCCAGCACCATTTATTGAAGAAACTATCTTTTCCCCATTGTATATTCTTGATTTCTTTGTTGTAGATTAATTGGCCATATATATGTGGATTTATTTCTTGGTATTTAATTCTCTTCCATTGATCTTTGTGTCTTTTTTTTGTCATTACCATCTTGATTATTATAGCTTTGTAGTATACTTTGAAATCTGGAATTGTGATACCTCTGACTTTGTTGTTCTTTCTCAAGATTGCTTTGGCTATTCAGGATCTTTTGTGGTTCCATACATATTTTGGATTTTTAAAAAATTTTTTTAATTAGTTTTCTTTATTTTTGAGAGGCAGAGAGAGACAGAGCACGTGTGGGGGAGGGACAGAGAGAGAGAGGGAGACAAAGAATCTGAAGCAGACTCCAGGCTCTGAGCTGTCAGCACAGAGCCTGATGCGGGGCCTGAACTCAAGAACCGTGAGATCATGACCTGAGCCAAAGTCGGACGCTCAACCGACTGAGCCACCCAGGCCACCCATTTAAGAATTTTTTGTTCTAGTTCTGTGAAAACACTATCAGTATTTCCATAAGAGTTGCATAGAATCTATAGATTGCTTTCTGTAGTATGGTCATTTTAACAATATTATTCCAATTCCTGAGCATTGTGTGTATTTCTATTATTTACGTCACCTTTTATTTCTTTTATCAGTGTCTTATTTGCACAGTACAGGTCTTTCACTTTAGTTAAATTAATTTCTAGGTATTTTTTTTCTCTTTGAATTGTAAATGGAATTTTTCTTTTCCTTTCTAGTGTTTTGTTACTAGTGTATGGAAATGCAAAAGATTTCTATATATTGATTTTGTCTCCTGCAACCTTACTAAATTTGTTTATTAGTTCTAACAGTTTTTTTTTTGTCAAGTCTTTAGAGCTTTCTATACATAGTATCATGTCATCTGAAAGTACCAACAGTTTATTCCGTTCCTTTTTCTTGTCGGATAGCTGTGGCTAGGATTTCCAGTACTATGTTGAACAAAAGTGCTAAACATTCCAGTACTAAACATTCCAGTACTATGTGGAAACCCATTTCATTTATTGCTTTCTGTATCTTCTTTTGTTTCTGTTTCTTAATCCTGTATTCTTGTGGGTTACTTGAATATTTTCTAGAATTCTACTTTATCTCTAGTGTTTTTGTACATATCTCTTTTTAAATGTTTTATTCTGTTCTAGGGATTACATTATATACACATAAGTGATCAGTTTGCTAGTAACATCATTCTATAATACCAATGAAGTACAAAAAAAATCTCACTTCCCTTTACATCTCTTTACTCTCCTACATTTATAATTAACTATTTTCTCTACATTTAGAACACATCTGCCAGTGTTATAATTTTTGCTTCAACATCAATATAATTTAGAAAACTTGAAAGGAGAAATAAAGACTATTGTAACTATCCTTAATTTTGCTGACCATATTCTTTCTTACATTCTGACGTTCCCAGTTCTTTCTTATTATTTTTAAGAAATTTACCTATTTTTTTTAGGGTAGGTGTGCTGGTGACAAATTCTTAGTTTATCTTTATCTGATAATGTCTTGATTTCCCTTTCATTCTTCATTATTTTTTAATGTTTATTTATATTTGAGACACACACACACACACACACACACACACACACACACACAGTGCATGAGTGGGGGGTGGGCAGAGAGAGACAGAATCTGAAGCAGTCTCCAGACTCTGAGCTGTTTAGCACAGAACCTGATGTGGGGCTCCAACTCATAAGCCGTGAGATCATGACCTGAGCCAAAGTCAGACACTTAACTGACTGAGCCACCCAGGCACCCCTGATTTCCCCTTCATTCTTAAAGGGTATTTGCACTATATATAAAATTCTGGATTGACAGTCTTTTTTTCTCTCAGTATTTGAAAAGTTTTATGCCACTTCCTTTTAGTTTCCATGCTTTCTGATGAGAAATGTGTTGTCATAATTGTTTGTAAGGTGTTTTTCTTTCAAGCTGATTTCAAGACTGTCTTTAGGTTTCAGAAGAGTGACTATGATGTGCTTGTTGGGTTTTTCTTTAAGCTTTTCCTGTTTGGGGTTCTCTCAGCTTCTTAGATATGTAGGTTTATGTCTTTTATCAAATTTGGTAAATTTTCAGCCATATTCCCTTGACTACTTTTTAAGACACACCTTCTCTTCTTCAAAGATTCTGATTATGGAATATTAGATCTTTTGCTATAGTCCCACAAGTCCCTGAAACTGTTCGTTTTATTCAGCTGTTTTCTCTGTGTTGTTCAGATTGGGTAAATTTTATTGTTCTCTCAGTTCATGGATTGCTTTTCCGTTCCCTCCATTATGCTGTTAAGTTGATCCACTGGGCTTTTTATTTTGGTTATTGTATTTTTCAGTTCTAAAATTTTTTTTTCCTTTATGTCTTCTATTTCTTTGTGGAAACTTTTGTTGTTGCTGTTTCATGTGTCTTTAATTGTTTGAAGCATTTTTATAATGGCCACTTAAAATTTTTATTCAATAATTCTAATATTGCTGTTATCTTGATGTTGACATCTATTGATAGACTGTTTAAACTCGGCTTGAGATCTTCCTAGTTCTTGACACAAAAAGTGATTTTCAATTTAAACTGGTGCTTTTTGTGTGTTACCTTATGAGCCACTGAATCTTGTTTAAATATTCAATTTTAGCTGAATTCATCTGACGTCAATCTCACAGGGAAAAGGAGGAGAAGGAAGAGGCAGAGGTACAAGTCCAGGTCCCATAGTTGGTTTCCATTGACACCAATGGTGAGGTCCTCATTATTTTTGAGTGTATGTGGGAATTTTATTTCCTCACTAGGCCTCCATTCCTTGCTGGAAGGGATAGGAGTATCTCATCATTGGTCCCTACATGGCCTCCACTATCCCCATGCCTGTTTGGGTGGCCTCATTATCACTGGATGGTAGTGAAAGTTCTTACTCTCTACTAGGCCTTCTCTGATAGTATCTCAACAGAAAGATTCAGGGGCACTTCATTACGGCCAGATGGGTGTGGATATTGGCTCCACTGACACAATGTGGGGGAGCCATCTTAGCACTGACAGGGATAAAAACCCTGACTCCCTGCTTGGCTTCCTCTGATACCATTCAGATGTGGTGCTGCCTCATTACAGCCTGGTGAGGGTAGAGGTCTAGGCTCCCCATTCAGTGCTGGCTGGCAGAGATGGGAGTAGAACTGTGGTGTTTGGCTGTACTAAAGTTGTTAATGTTCAAATATTTTTCTTTGGTCTTTGGACTAGAGACCCCAGGATTTTATTTGGGCTTTAGTGTTTTCTTTACTGGTTAGCCTTTCTAGGTTGCTGGCTTCTTCCATGCCAAGTCTGAAATATATCATGCAAAATGAAAATCGATGATACTTATTGCCCTTTTGTTCTTTGAGTCCCGAAGTTCCTCATGGGCCTATTTCTCCCCACTTTACAGTTTTATTAGGTTTGTTTAGTATATAATGTCCAGAGTTCTTGTTTGTGGTTAGAGGAAGGAATAGAGAAAAGTCTATTTACTTTCTGAAAGCACAAGTCCCTGCCTTCTTAAACAGAGATGGTCTCCACATATATTGGAAGACTATTGTTCGTTATGGGAACTATCCATTATTAGGTCTGTTTTACTACCCACAGGATATAATGAACAATTTAACAGGCTTGTTTACCCCAACATGAAGGATCCAAGATGACTATGCCATGGGGATTCCTTTTTCTACCTTTCACAAGCATTTATGTTTATTCTTTAGAAGTCAGGTGAACAAACAGAGGGTTACTGGAGGGGGTGTGGGAGGGGGGATGGGCTAAATGGGTAAGGGGCACTAAGGAATCTATGCCTGAAATCATTGTCACACTATATGCTAACTAATTTGGATGTACATTTACAAAAATTAAATTAAAATTTAAAAAAAGAAGTCAGGTCTAAATGGATTTAAAACCTTATTCAGCCACTCACTACTGTGTTATTTGGAGCAAGTTACTTTTCTTAAACCCCCGTTTTCTTATCTCTCAGACTGTTGTACGCTACTTTTCTACTACGTTTCAATGCCTATTCTACTTCTGATTATCTGTGTCTTAATCACCATGAACAGAGAAAAACTTCAGATTAACTAAGAAAAACCATTCCAGGACACACTCTTCAGTGAGTAATGGGCATGAGGTTAGCTTAAGGCTATTCCTGGTGCTCCTCTTTGTTCCTAGCTAATATAAATTGCACTTTGTCTATCACCAGGATGGTGTCTTTTGAAACCACTTATAATTCTTTTTTTTTTTTTACTCTTATTTATGTACATGGCTTAGGCATCTTTTTTAAGTTCAGCATATTATTTCTGGGATTTCTGTGTCACTTAGTATGTGTGTGTGTATATACATATGTATATATATACGTATAAATATGCGTATAAATATATATGTATAAATATACGTATAAATGCATACATACTTATAAAAATTTATATATGTATAAATATAAGCATAAAAATTTACACACACGCACACACACACACATTATATATATATATGTATATATATATATATATATATATATATATATATATATATATAGTTATGTTTGAGAGAGAGAGAGAGAGCGAGCACACAAGCAGGGGAGGAGCAGAGAGAGAGAGAGGGAGAGAAAAATCCAAGCAGGCCCCACTCTATTGGCATGAAGCCTGATAGGGCGCTCGAACTTATGAACCATGAGTTCATGACCTGCGCAGAAATCAAGAATCAGATGCTGAACCAACTGAGCCCCCCAGGCACCCCTTGTTTGTTTAATATCCCAATCAGGGAGAGGAGTCAGATACAAAATTGGAACTGGTTTAAAAGTTTCTGTGTGAGTTGAATTCTGTGACTTCTGAAATTTCCTGCTTTCAACCACCTTATTATTCAACACACAACTGCATTAGTTAGGGTATGGTAAATCATTGCAAAAACGGACACTATAAACACAATGAAGTCTATTTTTCATGCACATAGAAGTCCAAGGCAAATATTTCTAGTTAGCAGTGGTCTCCTTGTGATGTTTCAGGGATTCAAGCACCTTTCACATGTAGCTTTACCCCAGCTAGGACCTCATAAATATTGGCATACACCTATTAAAAGCAGAGAAGAAAAATGGAGGGAGCTCAACTACTTCTTAAAGGCAATTACACTGGGAAGAACTTGTGGGAAAATGTATTCTAGTCATGTGCCCACCTACAATTCTCTTAGGAAGGAGAAAACATACTAGTGGACACAAATATAATTTTTTTCCCCTGGAAATGTTATGCTGTAAATAATCATTGCTTTTTTTTCATGGCTTACTTGAAATTATAAGCCAGGGGAAAAAAGGCCTCCACAGAAATCAACCTTGATAGCACAATGGTCTCGGACTTCTAGCCTCCAGAACTATGAGAAAATAAAGGTCTATTGTATAAGCCATCCAGTCTGTGGTATTTTGTTATGGCAGTTGTAGCAGAGTGATACATGGGTAATTCCATCAGGAAGAGTTAACAACTCTAAATGTGTATGTACCTAACAATGAAGCTTCAAGATTTATAAAGCAAAAATTGATAGAAATGAAAGGAGAAATTTTTAAAATCCACAAGTATACCTGAAAACTTCAACGGCAACTCAGTAATCAATTGAACAAGTAGATAGAAAATTAACAATGATATAGAAGACATAAACAACACTATAAAATATCTTGACCTGACAGATATGGATAGAACAACCCAGCCAACTACAGTAATATACATATGTTTTATGTGCACGTGGAACTTTTATTAAGATCGACCATATCCTTAAAACATTTCAAGGAACTGAAATCATACAGAGCATATTCTCTGATCAAAACAAAATTAAGTTAGAATTTGATAGCAGAAATATATATGGAAAATTTATAAATACTTAGAGATAATACATGTTTCTAACTAGTCCATGGATAAAAGAGGGAGTCTCAAAAAATTATAAAATATTTTGGGCTTAAGGAAAATGAAAAGTACAACATCAAAATTTGTAGAATGCAGCTAAATCAATGCTTACAAAAATTATAGTAAAATATCTGTTTTTTTTAAAATTAATTTATTTAAATTCAAGTTAGTTAACATACAATGTAGTATTGGCTTCAGGAGAAGAACCCAGTGACTCGTGACTTATATAACACCCAGTGCTCATACCAACAAGTGCCCTCCTCCTTAATGGCCATCACCCATTTAGCCCATCAGTTCACCTACCTTCCCTCCAGCAACTTTCAGATTGTTCTATGTATTTAAGAGTCTTTTATGGTTTGCCTCCCTTTTTAAATTTTTTGATGTTTATATATTTTTGAGGGAGAGAGAGAGAAGGTGAAGAAGGAGAGAGAGAGAGGGAGACAGAATCCAAAGCAGGCTCCAGGCTCTGAGCTATCAGCACAGAGTATGACACAGAGCTTGAACCCATGAACCGCAAGGTCAGGATCATGACCTGAGCCAAGGTAGGACACTTAGCCAACTGAGCCACCCAGGTGTCCCTCCCTCTCTGCTTCTGCTTTGTTGAAGGTTAGTTGGCCATACATTTGTGAGTCCATTTCTGGGTTCCCTACTCTGTTCCATTGATCTATGTATCTGTTTTTGTGCCAGTACCATACTGCCTTGCTGATTACAGCTTTGTAATACAGCTTGAATTCCAGAATTGTGATGCCTCCGGTTTTGGTTTTTCTTTTTCAACATTACTTTGGCTATTTGGGGACTTTTCTGGTTCTACACAAATTTTAGAATGGTTTGTTCTAACTCTGAAGAAAGCTAGTGTTTTTTTTGATAGGGATTTCTTTGAATGTGTAGATTGCTTTGGGTAGTATTGACATTTTAACAATATTTGTTCTTCCAATCCATGAGTATGGAATGTTTTTCCATTTTTGGTGTCTTCTTCAATTTCTTTCATATGCTTTCTAAACTTTTTATTTGTTTAGTGTTTATTTATATTTGAGAGAGAAACACAGAGAGAGAGAGTATGAGTGGGAGAGAGGCAGGGAAAGAGGGAGGCAGAATCTGAAGCAGGCTCCAGGCTCTGAGCTGTCAGCACAGAACCCAATGTGGGGCTTGAACTCACAAGCTGTGAGATCATGATCTGAGCTAAAATTGATGCTTAACCAACTGAGCCATCCGGACACCCCATCTTTCATAAGCTTTCTATAGTTTTCAGTGTGTGATCTTTTACCTCTCTGGTAAGGTTTATTCCTAGGTATCTTATAGTTTTTGGTGTAATTGTAAATGGAATCGATTCCTTAATTTCTCTTTCTGCTGTTTCTTTATTGGTATATAGAAATAGAAATACTCCACCAGAAAATGATTAGAACTGTTACATGAATTCAGCAAAGTTGCAGGATATAAAATCAACATACAGGGGCACCTGGGTGGCTCAGTTGGTTGGGCGACCGACTTCAGCTCAGGTCATGATCTCGCGGTCCGTGAGTTGGAGCCCCGCATCAGGCTCTGTGCTGACAGCTCAGAGCCTGGAGCCTGTTTCAGATTCTGTGTCTCCCTCTCTCTCTGACCTTCCCCCATTCATGCTCTGTCTCTCTCTGTCTCTAAAATGAATAAACATTAAAAAAATTAAAAAATAAATAAAATAAAATAAAATCAACATACAGAAATGGATTGCATTTCTATATACCAATAAAAATGGTTATGTTATATAAAGGTCTACAATAAAGACCATAAATCAATAAAATTGTTAATAGAAAATATATAAAATAAATACAACAAAAGGTGATTAGTTGATCAATAAAATCAACCTCTAACTGCACTGAACAAGAAAGAAAAAACAAGTTTCCAATATCAGGAATGAGAGAGAGGACATTACTACAGATGTTAAAGAGATAATAAAGGAATACTGTGAACAACCCTACACTCATCAGTATGAAATTTAGATGAAAATGACCAATCTATTTAAAGACATAAACTACCAAAACATTCCAGAAGAAATAAAAGTACTATACCTACTATAAACAATAAATTTTTAATTAAAATTTTTCCAATAAAGTACACTCAGGCTGAGATTATTTTACTATTTTTATCAAACACTTAAGGAAAAAACATCAATACTACATAGTCTCAACAGAAAACAGAAAATTAGAGACTACTTCTCAATGTGTTTTATGAAAGAAACATTACCCCAATATGAAAATAGATTGAGAAAGTGCAAGGAAAAAAACAACATCATATCATTATCTCTCAAGAACATAAGCACAAGAATCCTCAATGAAATATTAGTAAATCAAATCCAGCAATATATAAAAAGGATAATATTTGGTGGTCAAGTGTAGCTTATTTTGGGAATGAGATTGATTCAACATTTTAAAATCAATCAATACACACCATAATATTAATAGGTTAAGGAAGAAACCATATGATCATAAAAATAGATGAAGTAAACAAATTAGACAAAATTCAAAACCTATTCTTTTTAAAAAATTTTTTTAAGGTTTATTCATTTTTCAGAGATAGAGAGACAGCGTGAGCAGGGGAGGGGCAGAGAGAGAGGGAGACACAGAATCGAAAACAGGCTCTAGGCTCTGAGCTGTCAGCACAGAGCCGGAGGCGGGGCCTGAACTGAGGGACTTCGAGATCATGACCTGAGCTGAAGTCGGACGCCCAACCGACTGAGCCACCCAGGAGCCCCCAAACCTATTCTTGATTACAAAAGAAAAAACTTGAGAGAAACTGGGGAGATGGTATTATACAAGGACCCTAAGCTCACCTCATCCCACAGATACAACTAGATAACACTCACATCAGTGTAAATAACCCAGAAAATGACCCAAAGACTGGCAGAACAAACTTTGCAATTAATCGTAGAGAAGCAACCACATCAAAGAGGTAGGAAGGGCAGAGATGTGGTGGGGAGCAAAAAACTGACTGGGGCAATCCATGGGGCAGAGGGAGCCCTGGGCATGGAGAGGGGAGAGAAAGACTATCACACCGAGGAGCCTACACAAGGGAGACAAATCCCCATAACATTTGGCTTTGAAAGAGATAGGGACTACATTTCATGTGTTTTACAACCAGCAGGACTTAAAGCCTGGAACTTTAAAAATCCAAGGGTTCACCTCCAGAAGAGCCTGGAGGGCAACAGGAAACTGAGCCCCTAACCTTACAGAGACAACAAACAGCCCCAAGGAGATAAAGCATAGAAACAGCAGTTTGACAAATGCCTGGGGCATACAGGAGGGGAGTTATTTACTACTCTCAGAGTGTGGAGAAGGGCTTTTCCAGGAACAAATGAGCTGGCAGTTACCATTTCCCTCCCCCATTTGCCAGGATAAACACACAGCAACCTGTAAGAACCAGCAAAACACTGGCACTCACTATCTAACTTGCTTACACAGACCCCCACCCCCAACTCTTTGGTGGATCTGACCTTTCCAATTACACTTGCCTCAGTCCCAAGGCTAAGTAAAGGTCACTCCCTCAGAAGATCAGGCACAAAACTTACCAGCAGTGTGTCTCTGAACCTGTGCACTTTGCAGGGCCCCTGTCTGGCACTGGTGGTGCCAGCAACAGTGGCAGCAGCAGCATTGGGTCCCACAGGAAACTGATGCACATTTTGTTAAAATTGCATGCCCCACCCATGTACAATTTGCAGATCCACCCCAGTCTCGTCCAAGTGGCAGGGGCAGGCCTCATTTCCCAAGAACACCAGTGCCCACCTTGTTAAAAGTGCATGCCCCACAAGGCTGGGGATCAAATACGGTCCACAACAGTCAAAGCGAGATGACTGCAGACAACTTGACTGAAGGAAAATATGGTCAGGACACACCAGCAGGGCACATGCAACATATATAGGAGACATCTCTGAAATGCCAGGTTTTGGTGAACAGGGGACACTGTATTGCAGTACAGGACCTCCTCTTCTTCTTCTTCGTCTTCTTTTTAAAGATTTTATTTTTTTAAAGAGTTTCTTTTGAGAGAGAGAGAGGGGTGCTCTTGTGGGGGTTAAAGCACGGATCCTGAGGCTGGGCTGGATCTCATGACCATGAGATCAAGAGTAGGAAGCTTAACTGAGTGAACTACCCAGGCACCTCAAAGATTTTATTAAGTAATCTCTACACCCAACGTGGGGCTCAAACTCACAACCCTAAGATCAAGAGTTGCATGCTGTACTGACTGAGCCAGTCAGGCAACCCAGGATCTCTTCTTATTAAGGCCATTACTTTCAAGGCAGGAAGTGCTGATATTTCAGACACGCAGAAACAGACACAGTTATACAAAATGAGGAGACAGAGCAATATATCCCAAATGAAGCAACACGGTAAAACTACAGCAAGAGACCTAAGTGAAATTGATAGAAGTAATATGCCTGATAGAGAATTTAAAATAATGATCATAAAGATACTTACTGGACTTGAGAAAAAGAGCAGAGGACATCAGTGAGACTCTTAACAAAAGGATAAAAAAAAGAACCAATCAGGGATGAAGCACACAGTAAATGCAATTAAAAGTGCACTAGATGGAATTAATAGCATACCACATGAAGCAGAAAAATGAATTAGTGACCTGGAGGTCTAATGTAAAGTAATCAACAAGCACATGAGAGGAAAACAAAAATTTGCAAAATAAGAATAGACTTAGAGAACTTAGTGACTCCATCAAGTGTAAGAACATTTGCGTTATAGGGATCCCAGAAGAGAAGAGAGAGGAAAGGGGCAAAAGATTTATTTGAAGAAATAATAGCTAAAAAATTCCTAATCTGGGTAAGAAACAGATATGGAGATCTAGGAGGCACAGAAATCCCTCAACAAAATTAACCCAAGGAAGTCCACACCGAGACACATAGTAATTAAGATGGCAAAAAGCCATGATAAAGAATTTTAAAAGCAGCAAGAGAAAAGAAGACAGTTACATGTAAGGGAAACTGCATACATAAGGCTATGAATGGATTTGTTAGCAGAAACTTTGCAGGCTAAAAGAGAGTGGCATGATATATTCAAAATGCCGATAAAAAAAAATAGGCAGCCAAGAACACTCTTTTCACCAAGGTTATCATTCAGAATAGAAGGAGAAATAAAGCATTTTGTAGACAGAAACAATTCAAAGGAGTTCATGACAGCCCTATAAGAAATGTTAAAGGGGACTCTGAGTGGAAATAAAGGACCATAGGTAAGAATAACAAAAGTAGGAAGCACAAAAGCAGTAAAAATAAGTATATCTGTAAAAATCAGTCAAGGTACTCACAAAATAAAAGGATGTAAAATATGACACCACATACCTAAAAAGGGGAATGTAGAGGAGTAAAGAATTGGTTCAAACTTAAGTGACCATCAACTTAAGATAAACTACTTTATGCAAAATATGTTATCTACAAATGTAATGGTAACCACAAATCAAAAACCATTCATCAATTGCAAAAAAATAAGAATGAAGTTCAAATATATAACTAAAGAAAGCCAGCAAACCATGATAGAAGAGAGCAAGAGAAGAAAGGAACAGAGAAAAAAAACAACCATAAAGTAACAAAATTGCAGTAAGTACATACCTATCAATAATTATGTACAATGTAAATGGACTAAAAGCTCCAATCTAAAGACACAGGGTGGCATAACGGATTAAAAAAAAATTAGACCCATCTATATGCTGCCGACCCGGCACTCATTTCAGATCTAAAGACACCTGTAGATTGAAAGTGAGGGGATGGAGAAATATTTATCATGCAAATTTATGTCCAAAGAAAGTCAGGATAGCAATTTTTTTTATTTTTTTAATGTTTATTCATTTTTGAGAGACAGAGAGAGACTGAGTATGAGTGGGGCAAGCGCAGAGAGAGTGGGAGACACAGCATCTAAAGCAGGCTCCAGGCTCTGAGCTGTCAGCACAGAACCCGATTCAGGGCTCGACCTCACGACTCAAGATCATGACCTGAGCTGAAGTCAGACGCCCAACCAACTGAGCCACCTAGGCGCCCTGCAGGGTAGCAATTCTAAAGTTGGACAAAAAAGACTTTAAAACAAAGATTCTAACAAGAGACAAAGAAGGACACTATATAATAATAAAGGGGAAATCCAACAAGAAAATATAACAACTATAAATATTTTTGCACCCAACATGAAAGCACTCAGATACGTAAAGCAGTAACAAACATAAAGGAACTAATCAATAATAATACAGTAGTAGTAGGGTACTTTAACACCCCACTTACATCAATGGACAGATCATCCAAACAGAAAATAAACAAGGAAACATGGCTTTGACAGACCAGATGGATTTAACAGATATATTCAGGACATTCCATCCCAAAACAGAAGAAAGCACATACTTTTCAAGTGCACAGGGAACATTCTCCAGAATAGATCACATATGAGGCCAAAAAGCAAGCCTCAACAAATTAAAGAAGATGGAAGCTATACTATGCATATTTTCTGGCCATAATGCTATGACACTAAAAATCAAACAAGAAAAAATCTGGAAAGAGCACAAATACATGGAGGTTAAATAACATGCTACTACACAATGAATGGGTCACCCAAGAAACCAAAGAAGAAATAAACATTTACTTAGAGAGACAGATGAAAATGAAAATGCAATGGTCCAAAATTTTTGGGATGCAGCACAGCTTTTGTAAGAAGGAAGTTTCTAGCAATACAAGTGTACCTCAAGAAGCAAGAAAAATATGAAATAAACAACCTAACTTTACACCTAAAGGAGCTAGAAAAGAAATGAATAAAACCAAAATCCAACAGAAGGAAGGAAATACTAAAGATTAGAGCAGAAATAAGTGATATAGAAATTAAAAAAAAAAAATAGAACAGATCAATGATACCAGGAGCTGGTTTTTGAAAAGATCAACAAAATTGACAAACCTCTAGTCAGATTCATCAAGAAACAAAAAGAAGACTCAAAATCACAAATGAAAGAGAGCTAAACAAACAGCACAGAAATAAAAAGGATTGTAAGAGAATATTATGAAAAATTATGTGACAACAAATTGGACAACTGAGAAGTAACAGATAAATTTCTAGAAACATATAACCTCCCAAAACTTGAAGCAGGAAGAAATAGAAAGTTTGAACAGGTTGATTACCAGCAATGAAATGCAATCAGTAATCAAACTTCCAACAAAAAATAGTCCAGGATCAGATGGCTTCACAGGTGAATTCCCCCCAATTTTTTTAAAAAAAGAGTTAATACCAATTCTTAACTTTTCCATAAATAAATAAATAAATAAGTAAGTAAGTAAATAAATAAATATCTTCCAAATTCATTCTATGAGATCAGCATTATCCTGATACCAACACCAGATAAAGTCACCACAAAAGTAAAGAACTATAAGCGAATATCTCTGATGAAAATAGATGGAAAAATTCAACAAAATATTAGCAATCTGAGTCTTTTTTAACTTTTTAACCTTTTTTAACAGCACATTAAAAAAATCATTTAGCACAATCAAGTGGGATTTAATATTCCCATCCCAGGATGCCATGCGGTTCAATATTTGCAAATCAATATGACATATCATATCAATAAGAGAAAAGATAAATGCCATATGATCATTTCAATAGATGCAGAAAAGGTATTGACAAAGTACAACATCTGTTCATGATAAAATCTCCCAACAATGTAGGTTTAGAGGAAATATACATCAACATAATACAAGTTTTATAAGGAAAACTCACAGTTAACATCATACTCAATGGTGAACAATAGAGATTTTCCCCTGAGGTCAGGAACAAGATAAGGATGTCTACTTTCACCACTTTTATTCAACATAATACTGGAAGTCCTAGCCACAGTAATTAGACAAGAGAAAGAAATAAAAGGCATCCAAATTGGTAAGGAAGAAGTAAAACTTTACATGTTTGCAGATGATATATTATATATAGAAAACCCTAAAGACACCCCCCCAAAACTACTAGAACTATTAAATGAATTCAGTAAGATCACAGGATACAAAATCAATGTACCAAAATCCATTGTATTTCTATACAATAATAAAGCAGTAGGAAAAGAAATTTTAAAAAGGAAAGGAATTGAAGATGACACAAAGAAATGGAAAGATGCCCCCTAATCCTGCTCATGGATTAGAAGAATATACATTCTTCTAATGTCCATACTACCCAAAGCAATGCTCAGATTTAATGCAATCCCTCTCAAAATACCAACAGCATTTTTCACAGAACTAGAACAAACAATCCTAAAATTTGTGTGGAACCATACAAGACCACAAATAGCCAAAGAAAGCTTGAAAAAGAAAAACAAAACTGAAGATGTCACAATTCTAGACTTCAATTTATATTATGAAACTATACTAATAAAAACAGTATGATACTGGCACAAAAACAGACACATAGATCAATACAACAGAATAGAAAACCCAGAAATAAACCCACACTGATATGGTCAATTAATCTTTGACAAAAGAGGCAAAAATATTCAAAGGCAAAATGTCTCTTCAACAAATCGTGTTGAGAAAACTAGACAGCTACATGAAAAATGTATTTCTTACATAATATACAAAGATAAACTCAAAATGGATTAAGGAGCTAAATGTAAGACCTCAAACCCTAAGAACTGTAGAAGAGAGAACAGGCAATATTTTCTCTGACATACACTATAGCAACAACTTTCTAGATACGTCTCCTAAGGCAAGAGAAACAAAAGCAAAAACTATTGGGACTACATCAAAATAAAAGTCTTCTTCATAGTAAAAGAAACAACCAACAAAACTAAAAGAGAGCCTGCTGAATGGGAGAAGATATTTGCAAATGACATATCCAATAAAGGGTTAGTATCTAAAATATATAAAGAAGTTACATAACTTAACACTAGAAAAGACAATAATCCCATTAAATATGGGCAGAAGACAAATAGACATTTCTCCAAATAAGACATACAGATGGCCACCAGACACATAAAAGAATGTGTATCACTCATCATCAGGGAAATGCAAACAAAACTACAATGAGATCACCTCACACTTGTCAGGATAGCTAAAATAAAAAAAATAAAAAAAAAAAACAGAAGAAACAACAAATGTTGGCAAGGATGTAGAGAACAAGGAAACATTCTGCACTGTTGGGGGAAATGCAAATTGGTACAGCCACTGTAGAAAACAGCATGGACTTTCCTCATAAAGTTAAAAATAGCACTACCTTACAATCCAGTAATGACATGACTATTTATTCAATGAATACTAAAACACTAATTGGAAGTAATATATGCCCCCTTATGTTTACTGCAGCAATTATTTACAATGGAAGCAGCCCAAGTACCATTGATAAGTGAATGGAAAAGAAGATGTGGTATATACACACAATGGAATATTATTTAGCCATAAAAAATAATGAAATTTGCAACAACATGGATGGATCTAGAGAGTATAATGATAAGCAAAATAAGCCACTCAGAGAAAGACAAATATTATACAATCTCATTCATATGTGGAATTTAATGAACAAATGAACAGAAGGGGAAAGAGACAAACCAAACCAAATCAAACAAAACAAAACCTCTGAACCTCTGAACTATAGAGAACAGATGGTTACCAGAGGGGAGATGGGTGGAGGGATGGGTGAAATAGGTGAAAGGGGTTAAGAGTACACTTATCTTAATGAGCATTAGAGTAATATGTGGAACTGCTGAATCATTGTATTATATACCTGAAACTAATATAACACTGTATGTTAATTATACTGGAATTAAAAATTTAAAACCTCACTGGAAACTGGGAATAGAAGGGAAATTATTTTGTAAGTAAAAGATTTATTTTTAACGAACAAAGAGACTGAATTTTAAAGAAAATTTAGAGTAACTAATACTGTAGAAAGCTATGCAATTCTTTTAATACATCTTGGTGTTCTATGGGATGCCCAGGTGGCTCAGTTGGTTGAGCTTCTGGCTCTTGATTTTGTCTAAGGTCATGGTCTCATGGTTTGTGGGATAGAGCCCCGCATCAGGCTCTGCACTCAGAGCACAGAGCCTGCTTGGAATTCTCTTTATCCCTCTCCCTCTGCCCCTCCCCAGCTCTCTCTCAAAATAAGTGAATAAACTAAAAAAAAAAAAAATACATCTTTTTGTTCTATATGTGAAGTCCATCTAGATACATAGAAGCTTTGAACTGATTGAAGTACTAGTTTTATTATCTTTTATGATTGTCAAATTGGTTTGTCCATACAACACCCAGTGCTCATCCCAACAGGTGCCCTCCTCAATGCCCGTTACCCACTTTCCCCTCTCTCCCCACCCCCCATCAACCCTCAGTTTGTTCTCAGTATTTAAGAGTCTCTTATGGTTTGCCTTTTTCCCTCTCTGTAACATTTTTACCCCATTCCCCTCCCCCATGGTCTTCTGTTAAGTTTCTCAGGATCCACACAAGTGAAAACATATGGCATCTGTCTTTCTTTGCCTGATTTATTTCACTTAGCATAACACTCTTCAGTTCCATCTACATTGCTACAAATGGATCAACTGATGAATGGACAAAGAAGATGTGGTTTATATATACAATGGAATATACTACTTGACATTGAGTTTTATTATCTTTTAAAGGTGACATCTTTGTTGTGTAGACATGAAAATGCAATTTATTCTTGAGGTACCAAAAATAAGGAATTTCTTTTACAATTTATGTTTCATTTCAAACCTTCATGCATAAAAATTTAATGATCTTGTATAGAAATTCTTGTTAACTTTTCAATAGTTATTCAAGAGGAGTCTGTCTTTTCATAGTGACACAAAGGTGTCATCTCCAGTTATACTGATTTGAAATCATAGTGCTGGGCAAGATTTCCTAACAATATGGTCACAGAAGGAATTTCTTTAGCTGGATAAAATATACTTACTATGGGATGATTAATGTGTTCCCCTTAAGATCTGGAACAAAGAATTCGTTTCACTCTTAGCATTCCTATGAAACATACTGAAGTTTACTGTCAGTGTAATAAAGCAAGAAAAAGAAATTGAAGGTATATTGGAAAGGAAGAAATAAAACTTTCTATTCACAGATAACACAGAAAATTTTAAAGACTCTAGAAACAAACATAGAACTAACAAGTTTAGCAGGGTCTCAGAATACAAAATCAACAAACAGAAATCAATCCTATTTCTAAACATTAGCAACGAACAACAGGAAATTTTAAAATATACTACTTACAGGGGCACCTGGGTGGCTCAGTCATTTAAGAATCAAACTCTTGGTTTTGTCTCAGGTCATGATCTCATCATTTGTGGGTTTGAGCCCCACATTGTGCTCTGTGCTGACAGCATGAAGCCGGGTTGGGATTCTCTCTCTCTCTCTCCCTCTCTCTCTGCCCCTCCCTTGCTGTCTGTCTCTCTGTCTCTCTCTCTCAAAATAAATTTTAAAAAACTTTTTTAAAAAGTACCCCTTTCAAAATCCAAGAATAATTTCTTTTTTATACATTTCCAAATAAGGATATTACTTATATGAAAAGCAAAAGAACTAGAATAGTCAAAATAATTTTGAAAATGAAAAACAAAGAATGCTCATGTCCCCTAGTTTTAAGTCTACTTTAAAGCTACAACAATCAAGACAGTGTAGTACCAGTTAAAAGGTAGATGCATAGATCAAAACAAAAACAAAAGCACCCAGAATTTTAAAATCCAGACATAAACCCACACAAAAATGGTCAATTGATTTTTGACAAACACATAGCAGATCAATGGAGAAAGGATAATGTTTTTCAATGTTTCTGGAACAAGTGTACGTCCATATGTGGGGAGAAAAACTATTTCAAACTATGTTTCACAACATATAAAAATTGGACTCAAAATGGATTAGAGACTTAAATATACAACTAAAAACCTTTTGGACAAATGAGATGTTATATCAAAGAGTTCTTATATTTCATTAAAAATACAATAAGTAACATTACTCCAACACTAAAAACCTCTGCTCTGCAAAACATACTGTTTTGAGAGAATGAAAACACAAGCGACAAACTGGGAGAAAAATATTTGCATGTCATATATTAAAGAAGGAATTTTATCTAGAATAAGTATCAAACTCTCAAAACCTAATAACAAGCAACCAACCAACCTAATAAAAAATATTCAGAATACTTAGTCATTAGGAAAATGCAAATTAAAACAAGATACCACTATACATCTTTTAGATTATCTAAAATAATTTTTAAAAATTTTTTTAAGATTTTACTTTTTTAAGTAGTCTTTATACCCAACATGGGGCTTGAACTTACAACCCTGAGATCCAGAGACTCATGCTCCACCAACTAAGCATGCCAGGCACCCCTAGAATATCTAAAATATTTTTTTAACTAAAAAATATAAATGTGGTGGTGAAAAAGTGTAAGACATTTGGAGCTCTCATACATTGCTGTTGGAAATGCAAAATGGTACAGACACACTGAAAAAACAAAAATTATGAAAAAAGTGGAAAAGAGAAAATATATCGTCAGTCACTTCATAAAAAGTGAAATGCAAATGGCACATAAACAAGTGAGGAAATTTTCAGTTCCAGTAGTAAGAAATGAGAAGTAAAATATCAGGAAGATCCTAGTATTCATGATTCACCACTGACACAGATTTTTAAAATAACAGTACTCAATATTTGTGAGGATTCACTAAGACATATATTCTCATAAACTACTGGTGGCAATGTAATTTGTTAAAGCTCTCCAGAACATGATTTGTAAATATCTGTCATAAGCTATAAAAAATTTCATCCTCTTTGAATCAGTAATTTTACCTCTATGAATGGATCCTAAGGAAGTAATCAAAAGTGAAGACAAAGATTTATATATAAAGAAATTCAGCATGGCAGTATCTTCAATACAGAAACACTAGAAACAACTTTAATACACAAAAGGCTTATATTCAATTATGGTACAACTATAAAACAGAATATTTTTCAGTATTAAAAATATTTATGAAGTGTTTTTGATGACATGGGAGAATACTTTTGATGAAGTGAAAAAATCAGGATAGAAAATTTTATGTATATATATATACACACACACTACTATAATACTATATATATATATATATATATATATATATACATATATATATATATACACACACACATACTGGTAATATATACATAAGCATGTATATATGTATGATTTTAAAAGTTTTAGGATTATTTATATATCAATGGATATATATGTATGTGTGTGTATATATATATATATATACACACACACACACACACATACTTAAACAACCATTAAGACTACCAGACTAGACTCTGTCATTTCATTTTTAAAATATTAAACTGTTTCTTAAATCTTCTAGCTTTTTCACATTTGAAAAATAATTATACTACTTTTATAATCAGAAAAAATTACATTGTTTTGCCATGATGAGCATCAGGTGCTATATGTAAGTGTTTAATCACTGAATTGTACGTTTGAAACTAGTATTACTCTGTAAGTTAACTGGAATTTATATATAAACTTTATAAAATTACATCATTTTAAAATGTTTTCCTTTATAGTGAATTATAAGATCTGTTTTTCATGTCTAATTCAGCTGCAGACCCACACCGTTTCAGACATAACTGTCTAAAGGGGAAACGTCAAGGATGTAGTTTTCCTCAGGATTTAGGATACAAGAATCTTCACTCCCTAGGTAGCCATGATCTCTTAGTGACAAAGATAATTTCTGTTGTAGAATCTTAGATTTTTATTGATCACATAATGGCCATCAACATCACAAAAAAAAATGTGTTCCATCCAAACCAGACTCAGAAAATTTCACAAATTATTACATAACATGATATTAAAATATCTTATCTGAAATCTTCTTCTAAATATCTCTATCACCATATAACTCACACTCCAAAATGAACAGAATGGGCAGAAAGGGTATCATCTCATTTTATTGCCAAAATGAGGTAATTAAGTCAAAGTTTTCAATCATTCTAGACTCCTTGGTGCCTCAGATACTAAGCTTTTATACATGTCAAGTTACCTAAATTTGGGGCACCTGGGTGGCTCAGTCAGTTAAGTCTCTGACTTTGGCTCAGGTCATGGTCTCATGGTTCATGGGTTTGAGCCCCATGTCGAGCTCTGTGCTGACAGCTGAGAGCCTGGAGCCTGCTTCAGATTCTCTGTCTCTCTGTCTCTCTCTCTGCCCCTTTCCTGCTTACTCACTCTCTCTCTCAAAATAAATAAACATTTAAAAAAAAGTTACCTAATTTTACCAATCATACTGTTATATAGGAATGCCATAAAATATAGATTAGGAAAATGGGAGATTTAGGACCTTTTTTTAAAGCAATTAACTGGGGAAAAAAAGAAGAATAAAAAATTAACTGGACAGGAAAAATACAAGCTAAAAATAGTGTTACATTGGATACATTTTAAGTAAATTCACCTTAAAGAAATAATGACAGATAAGTGATTCAACTATTTACACAGGATCAAGCAAGATAGATTTTAAATAAGTCTATTGATAAAATCAAGGATAGATTTTAAATACTTTTGACCTTAACTGAAATAATTTTGACCTTAACTGAAAATATTGTGTCTGTATGTAATTAATAATATGAGGCAGGGTATAACATTAAAGGTTTAATTCATGAAGTGACTCTTCAGGGTCTTACTGAGGAGAAGGTCTGTAGTTCTGTTGATTTAAATTGAGTGGGAAAAACTACTGGTTTCCTCTTAGAATGTAGAAAAATGGAGAGAGAACATCATTTTAACCCTCAAAACAAGAACAACAAAATGCAAGATGACAGCCAAATTTACAATTCAACCTGAACCCATCAAAAGCTGAAGTTTCAGGGCAACAAAATCTAAGAAATAAGTATCTTCAAAAGGATATGTGGCATGAGAACATTCTAACTGGGATAGACCTTGCCAGATGCCAGTAAGAAGAATTCAGAGGATATATTTTTTAAGTCAATTACTAAAGACCAAATGTGGGTAAAGACAAAACCCCATGGAGCATGGACATAAAGGAAATTTGCACCCACTAGCAGCCTATTACCACATACCTCACTTGGCACTCACAAAAAAAGATGGGAGGCAGGGAAAGAATTTTAATAAAGCATCCCTTATGGGAACAGTATTTACTGAGGAAAAGAATATGAAACTTCCATTTGGATCCTCCTCTTCTATTTTCCTTGTCAAACAAAAGGCTTAAACCACTGGAGAAGAACAACAAACTCCGTTGTTCTTAGGGCACTGGTTTTTACACTGCAGTAAAGAAACATAACAAAACCTCCACCAGTGGGAAAGGTGGGAATATGTACTGGAGACAGACCTGCAGGTGGGGTCTGGTTAGTTTAGTTCCTGATTTGATTGGCTCAGTGCAGAACTAAATGCCCAGTAGAAACAAAGGTGTGCTCCAGGCATAAGAACTGTTTACCTCAGTCTCTACTTTCCTATACAAGATATCTGATTTTCAACAAAAAATTACATGGCATTTAAAAAGAAAAACACATTATCAGAAGACAAGTCAATCAACAGCAGACTCAGATATTACACAACTTCTGGAAATATTAAGCAGAGAACTTAATGTTTTTAAAAAATGTTTTAATGTTTATTTTTCAAAGAGAGAGAGAGAGAGTGAGCAGGGAAGGGGCAGAGAGAGAGAGGGAGACACAGAATCTGAAGCAGGCTCCAGGCTCTGAGCTGTCAGCACAGAGTCTGACATGGGGCTTAAACCAACAAATTGTGAGATCATGACCTGAACCATAGTTGGATGCTTAACTGACTGAGCCACCCAGGCACCCCATAATTAATACTTTAATAGCCAAGTGGAAAAGATAGACAACATGCATGATCAGATGGTTAATTTGGACAGGACAGGGATAAAATGATTCCTAGAAGCTCTTAGATGCTAGAAGATGTCCTGTATTGGCTTGGTAGGGCAACCTACACCCTATAAACAAAATCCTCACTGTGCATGTGCTTCCAGCAAGTCTTTTCCCCCTGTTCTTTCAGTCCCAACAAAGGCAGTACCAGAACTTCAAGAATCCCATCACCTAAATAGTAGAAAATAGCCTTGTCCCCAATATCCAAGCAGATCTCCCTCTTTTTTCCCTTTCTTCAGCAAGGCCTCCAGGTGCAATTAGTAGCATTGGTATGGATACTCCATAGCTAAGTTCCAGGCTCCTAATGGTAAACCCCTTTATTATATAGAAAACTGGATCTCCCTTACCTCTTTCAGCCAAGTCAATAAATAAGGCAATGCAGAAATGCAGGCAAACTTTCTCTACTGTGTACTCTGCTTCTTCCATATATTTACAAATTTGTTCACAAAAAATACTATCACTGTTTACACCACAAATGCATTATGCTGTGGGTCACTGTGTGTCCTAATATTTGGCATCCACTGTGGATCCCTGACAGTGCCAGTTGACCTGGTAGTGTGTGTGTGTGTGTGTGTGTGTGTGTGTGTGTGTGTGTGTGTTTTAACTAAGAAAAAGTGTTACATATAAAGTGGGAGGATAGACAGCCCCCACTGGAGCAGTGTCAAGGTCACTTGGCTGAGGTTGGATGGTTGGTGACTGGATGTTTTCCAAGGGTTGTGGCAAAGGATGGAAGTGTTTTGAGAGGGCTATGAAGGGAGGTACTGTGGTTCATAAATTGATGTCTTGCCTCCTCTGCACTTGGAGGTATTTTTGAGCCCTCAAGTAAAGAAAAACAGGAAGGGCCTGCCACTGCATCCAGGAAAGCTACTGGAACTAGTTAGTCACCCTAGAGAGGTCATGAGCACAAATCCCATCCACCACCTCCAGCGTTTCCAACAGGAGACTCACTTAGCTACTTCAGAAACAGGAAGAGTTACTAAGGGAAAATAGAATGGCTGTTATTGTAGCCATGGAGGCAGTTAGAAACTAATTATCATATACCACATTACTATACTACTTCAGGAGACTGAAGGAGGCACCAAATTAATATGAGAGCTAGCTCCCTCCAGGAGTGCTATCATCAGCATGAAGACGGGACCTTAAAGGCTTAGGATGTCCATTTGCATGAAGAATGGATTACTACATTAGTTTTATTTCATGAAGCTGCATGGTAAGCCACAGGAAAAATAACATATGACCCTGGATACAGAATTGTTTGGGTTTATCGATAATGCTAAGGAAGGCTACTGCTGTCCAATTCTTAATCAAGAATTTGTTGGATTTGGGAATACATAACCCCATTGGGAGATATTCCTGATATTATAAATATAAAATGGATTATCTCACTGAGGTAGTTGCCATTTTAAAATTGTTGTGTTAACATAGTTATATGAGAAGTGGGGCATCAAGTGAGAATTCTTCACAATATATCCTTGATACAGAAAATGTAAGATGATTTAATATGAGCATGTCCTTTTCAAATGGACAATGTCCTTGCATTTGCTCTTTTCACTGGCAGAAACTTATATTACTCTACCTTAAGAAATAATGAAGCAATAAGGAGAAAGTAATGAAAAGGGCCCCAGAATGTGTCTTGGGTTTCTACCCAGGATGGAAAAAATGGGAGAAACAAGAAATAAAAGAGAAGACATTTCCCAGTTACAGGCTGTAACAAATGACTACTAAACTTAACTGTTTTAAAAACAAGGAAAACAAGGGAGAGGGTCCAAGATGGTGATGTAGGAAGACCCTGAACTGTCTTCCATGGACACACCAACTTTACACCTATTTATAAAGCAGTTCCTCCTGAAGAAGAACTATGGGATGGCTGAACACCTTCTGCATAAAAATAGACCACATAGAGAATGGTAAGAGAAATATTAGAACCACATAGAGAAATGGTAAAAAAGGGAACCCCTACACCCAACACCGTGAACTGAAGTAGGAAGCAATAGTACTGAGGGACCATGAGCAGATTTGCCTGCCCTGGGACATGGGGACTGACGGGGAAGCCATGGTTTAAAAAAGCAACTAGAATTGAAAGGATCCCATTCTAGAACTCTGACAAATGGCGGAGGAGCTGCTTGAACTCTCTCTTGGTTGGAGGGGGTGGTGATTACCACAGTTTACATTACCTCCTCACCTTGATAGTACAGATAGGAGCAGATCCTGGGTATCACAGTCAACCTGCCTCCTCAGTGATCCCTGGGTCCCTATACCCAAGGTAGCCCTGGATGCCCAGGAGCACAGAAAAAAAAGCCACAGTTTAAAAGAACAACTAGATCTAGCCCCTAGAACTCAATCAAATGGCAGGACGGTGGAACTCTTAGTAAGTGGGGCTGGCAAGCACCACCATTTGCATTCTCTCCTTGATAGCATAGACTGAAGCAGACTTCATGTGTCCTCATTAGCCTACTATCTCAGTGAGCCCCAGGCCCTAACCACTCCAGCTCAAGCCATCCCACCAAGGTGGCCCCAGCATTGCACACTGGAGGACACCTCCTGTCAACAGCACTCACTATAGCTCCAGACACTTTGCCAAAATGAGATGGGTATGAAGCAGCCCAGAAACCTTTAGTCCCACACCACTTTGGCTCTAGTTTACTTGCCAGGCAGCCCCTTCATGGAGCACCCCAGGACCCCCCAGCTTGGACCCACTTCAGCTTCAGCTGTGCTGCCAGGGAGCCCCCTGTGTGGAAAGCCCTGGGATCACTGTGGCCCATGCCCATTTCAGTTCCAACCATCCCAGGAGGGCAGACCCACTACAGAGTGTCCCAGGACCTCCAGTCCGTGCCAGTCACAGCTACAGCCAAAGTCACCAGACTCACATAGTCTACACATGGGATAACCATACACACCACTCCTTCCAGTTTAGGAGAAATAGCTCTACCTCCTGATTCATAGAAACAAACACAGAAAGTCAAACAAAGTGAGACATAGGAATATGCTCCAAATGAAAGAACAAGGTAAGACCTCAGAAAAAGAATAAAATTAAAGGGAGATAGGCAATCTACCTGACAAAGAGTTCAAAGTAATGATCACAAAGTTAGTCACTAAACTGGAGAGAAGAATGAATAAACTCAATGAGAACTTCCAACAAAGAGGTAGAAAATATAACAAAGAACTAAACAGAGTTGAAGATTATAATAACTGAAAAACTAGAAGTTATCAGATTAGAAAATGTAGAATAGACCAGTGATCCAGAAGACAGGGTAATAGCACACAAACTGAAGAGTAAAAAGAAAAAAGAATTTACAAAATGAGACTAGGTTTTGGGATCTCTTGGACAATATCGTGTAAAACATTCATATTATAGGAGTCTCATAAGGAGAAAAGAGAGTAAAAAAAGGGGGCATAAAAGTTATTTGAAGAAATAATAGCCGAAACCTTCCTTAACCTAGAAAAATCAAACAGACTTCTAGGTTCAGAAAGCACAGAGTTCCAAACAAGACGAACCCAAGGAAGTTCACACCACAACACACAATAGTTACAATGTCAAAGATTAAAGAGAGAATCTTAAAAACAGCAGCAAAGAAGCAAGTAGTTATATACAAAGGAAACCCTATAAGGCTATTAGGTGATTTTTTTTTTCAGTAGAAACTTTGCAGGCAAGAAGGGAGTAGCATGACATATTCAAAATTCTGAAAGGAAACAATCTATAACCAAGTATACTCTATCTGGAAAGATCATTCAGAATTGAAGAAAAGATAAAGAGTTTCCCAAACAAAGTTGAGAGTTCATCATAATTAAACTAGTCTCACAATAAATGTTAAAGAGGTTTAAGTGGAAAAGTCCATAACTAGAAGAAAATTATGAAAGGAAAAATGTCATTGTAAGAATAATATGTAGTAAAAAAATGTAATACAGCAATCACTTATAAAGTAAATATGAAGATTAAAAGACAAAAGTAGTAAAATCAATTATATATAAAAAAAGTTAAGGGAAGTCACAAAATAAAAGTAAAATATGACAACATATGTAAAACATGAAGGGGAGAGTAAAAATAAATGTGTACAAACTTAAGTTACCATCAACTTAACACAAAATGCTATATACTTAGAATAGTATATATGAACCTCATGGTATCTACAAACCAAAAACATATAATACAGAAAAAAAAATTTAAAAAGCCAAGCATAACACTAAAGAATGTCATCAATCACAAGGAAGGAAAACAAGAGAAGATAGGAACAGGAAACTACAAAAACAACCAGAAAACAATTAACAAAATGTCAGTAAGTATATATCTATCAATGATTAATATCAATCAACTAAATGCTCCAATTAGAAAACACAACAGGAATGAATGGCAAAACAAAGCAAAACAAACTCTAGGCCCATGCATATGACTCATTTCAGACCTAAAGACTCACACAGATTGAAAGTGAAAAAATGTAAAAAGATATCCCATGCAAGTGGAAGTGGGGGGAAGAAAAGATGGGCCAGCAATACTTAAGACACAGAAATAGACTTTAAAACAGAGACTGCAACAACAGACAAAGAGCCTTACATAATGATAAAGGGATCAACCCAACAAGGAGGATATAACCATTGTAAATATCTATACACTCAACAAGGGAACACCTAAATACCTAAGGAAAATATTAACAGACATAAAGGGGAAAATTGATAGTAATACAATAATAGTAGGGGACTCTAACACCCCACTGACATCAATGGATAGATCATATAGGCAGAAAATCAGCAAGAAAATAGTGTTTTTGAAGGACACATTAGACCAAATGGACCTTACAGGTATATACAAAGCATCCCATCTAAAAACAATAGAATATGCATTTTTTTCAAATACATATGTAATGTTCTTCAGTATAGATCACATGTATGCCACAACACGTGTCAAGTTTAATAATATTTAAATAATAACAAGAATCTTTTGTGACCACAGTGATATGAAACAAGAAATCAATTATAAGAGAAAAAAAAACTGGGAAAAACACAAACAACCTAAAAGCTAAACAACATTCTACTAAATAACCAATGAGTCAATGAGGCAATCAAAGATGTAATAAAAAATTCATGGAGACAAAAATGAAAACGTAATGGTTTAAAATCTTTGGGATGCAGCAAAAGCAGTTATCAGAGGAAAATTTATACTGATACAGGTCTACCACTAGAAACAAGAAAAATCTTAAACAATCTAACCTCAAAGTCAGAGTAAGAAAATAATAAAGATCAGAGTAGAAATAAATAAAATAGATACTAAAAAAAAAAAGAGAACAGAAAAGAGCTGGTTCTTTGAAAAGATAAGCAAAAATGATAAACCTTTGGCCAGACTCATCAAGCAAAAAAGAGAGATGATCCCAAAAGTACATCAGAAATGAAAGAGAAGTAACCATTGACACCACAAAAACACAAGGATTATAAAAGGCTACTATGAAAAATAATAAACAAATAAATAAATTCCTAGAAACATACCATCTTCTAAACTGAATCAAGAAGAAATAGAAGGGGCACCTGAGTGGCTCAGTCAGGTAAGCTTCTGACTTCAGCACAGGTCATGATCTCATGGTTCGTGAGCTGTGCTGACAGCTCAGAGCCTGGAGCCTGCTTTGGATTCTGGGTTTTCCTCTATCTCTGTCCCTCTCCCACTCATGTTCCATCTCTCAAAAAGAAATAAATGTTAAGGGGCGCTTGGGTGGCTCAGTCGGTTAAGTGTCCGACTTTGGCTCAGGTCATGATCTCACAGTATATGAATGAGTTCAAGCCCCACATCAGGCTCTGTGCTGACAGCTCAGAGCCTGGAGCCTGCTTCAGATTCTGTGTATCCTTCTCTCTCTGCCCCTCCCCTGCTCGTGCTCTGTCTCTCTGTCTCTCTCTCTCTCTCTCTCTCTCTCAAAAATTAACAAACATTTTAAAAAATTAAAATAACAAGTGTTTAAAAAAAGCTAAAAAAATATAAAGTCTGAACAGATTGATTACTAGTAATAAGACTGAATCAGTAATCAAAAAACTTACAACAAAAGTCCAGAACCAGATGAATTCATAGGTGAATGCTACCCAATATTTAAGTAAGGGTTAAAACCTATCCTCAGACTATTCCAAAACATAGTCTCCAAACACATCTTATTAGGCCAGCATTACCCCAGTACCCAAACCAGACAAAGACTCACAAAAAAAGAAAGCTACTTTCCAATATCCTTGATGAACATAGATGCAAAATCCTCAACAAAGTATCAGCAAACCACATCCAACAATACATTTTAAAAAATTCACCATAAAAAATAAATAAATAAATAAATAAATAAATAAATAAATAAATAAATAAATAAATTCACCATGATCAAGTGAGATTTATTTGGGGGATATAAAGGGAGTTCAATATTTCCAAATCAACCCATGTGATATGTCACATTAACAGAATAAATGAGAAAAATGATATCACCACTAGATGCAGAAAAAGCAGTTGAATAAATTCAACATTGGTTCATGAAAAAAACTCTCAACAAAGTGGGTTTAGAGAGAACGTACCTTAACATTATAAAAGTCATATGAGGAACCCACAGCTATCATACTCAATATTGAAAATCAAAGAACTTTTCTTCTAAGATCAGGAAGAAGACAAGGATGTTCACTCATACTCCCTGTATCTGGAAGTCCTAGCCATAGTAATCAGACAAGAAATAAAAGGCATCCAAATTGGTAAGGAAGAAGTAAAACTCTCACTACATGCAGATGATAGGATACTATAGACAGAAAACCCTAAAGACGCCACCAAAAAAAAAAAAACAAAACCAAAAACAAAAACCTATTAGAAATAATAAATGAATTCAGTAAAGTTACAGGATATAAGTTTAATATAAATTAATCTGTTGCATTTCTATATGCTAAAAAAGTAGCAGTAAGAGAAATTAAGAAAACAATTCTATTTACAATTGCACCAAAAAATAATAAAATACCTAGCTATAACGTTAACCAAGGAGGTGAAGACCTATACTCTGAAAACTAGAAAACATTGATGAAAGAAACTAAAGATGACCAAACAAATGGAAAGACATACCATGCTCATGGATTAGGAGAATTAATAGCATGAAAATGTCCATACTACCCAAAGCAATCTACAGATTCAGTGCAATCACTATGAAAGTCCCAATAGCATTTTTCATAGAACTAGAATAATTCTAAAATTTTTATGGAAAAACAAAAGACAAATAGCCAAAGCAATCTTGAGAAAAAGGACAAAGCTGGAGATATCACGCCCCCTAATTTCACACTATGCCACAAAGCTATAGTAAAATCAAAACATACAGTGTTTGCACAAAAAATAGACACATACATCAATAGAATAGACAGCACAGAAACACACCCATGCTTATATGGTCAATTAACCTACAACAAAAAAATATGGAACGGGGAAAAATACAGTCTCTTCAATAAGTGGTACTGGGAAAACTAGACCTCTCCATGCAAAATGATGAAACTTAGACAACTTTCTTACATTATACACAGATAAACTCAAAATGGATTAAAGACCTAAATGTGAGACCTAAAACCATAAAACCAGTAGAAAATATAAGCAGGAATCTCTTTGACATCAGCCCTAACAACATTTTTTTTTTCTAGATATGTCTCTCCAGGGAAGGGAAACAAAAGGAAAACAAAACAAAACAAAAATCCTACCAAAACTACACCAAAACAACAAAGCATATGCACAGCAAGCAAAGCCATAAACAATATGAAAACATGAGCTACTGAATAATAGGTTTGTAAATGATATATCCAATAAAGAGTTAATATCCAAAATCTATAAGAAACAGGTAGAACACCAAAACAAAACAAAACAAAAACAAAAAACAAAAAACCCCACACATCCAAACAAACCCACAAATAATCAATTTAAAAATGGGCAGGAAACCTGAATAGACATTTTTCCAAAGAGATTCAGATGGTTAACAGACACATGAAAAGATGCTCAACATCACTAATCATCAGGGAAATGCAAATCAAAACCACAATAAGATATCATCTTACACATACAAGAATGGCTAGAATCAAAAAGACAAGAAATAGCAAGTGTTCATGAGGACATGGAGGAAAGCCCTCAATTCACTGTTGGTGGGAATGTAAATTGGTACAACTACTGTAGAAAACAGTATGGAAGTTCCTCAAAAAAGTCAAAAATAGAAACACCTTATGATCCAGTAATTCCACTACTGGATATTTATTTAAAGAAAACAAACAAACAAAACCTAATTCAATAAGATATATGTACCCCTATGTCTACTGCAGCATTATTTACAATAGCCAAAATATGGAAGCAACCTAAGTGTTTGTCAGTAGATGAATGGATAAAGAAAATGTAATACACACACACACACACATACATACATACAATTGAATATTACTCAGCCTGCGATCTTGCCATTTGTGACAATATGGATGGACCTAGAGAGTATTATGCTAAGTGACATAAGTCAGAGAAGACAAATACCATATGATTTCACTTATGTGTAGAATTTAAAAACCAATACAGGGGCGCCCGGGTAGCTCATTCGGTTGAGCCTCCAACTTTGGCTCAGGTCATGATCTCAGTTTGTGAGTTTGAGTCCAGCATCGGGCTCTGTGCTGACAGCTCAGAGCTGAGTCTGCTTCAGATTCTATGTCTCTCTCTGCCCCTCCCCCAATCACTTGCGCTCTCTCGCGCTCTCTCTCACTCTCTCTCTCTCTCTCTCTCTCTCTCAAAAATAAACACTAAAAAATTAAAAAAATAAAAACCAATACAAAGAAGAAAAAACAGAAACAGACCCATAAAACACAGAGAACAAACTGGTGGTTGCCAGAGTGTGGGTGTGTGTGGGAGATGGGCAAAATGGGTGAAGAGGTATGAGAGGGTTCAGGCTTCTAGTTACGAAGTAAGTCAGTCATGGGGATGAAAGGTACCACAAAGGAAATATAGTCAATGGTATTGTGATAACATTGTATGGTGACAGGTTATGTACACATGTGGTGAGCACAGCACAATGCATAGAGTTGTTGAATCACTACGTTGTACACCTGAAACCAATGTAACGTTAGTTAATTATACTCCAGTACAGAAAATAAGGACAAGATATATTTTGTTCATAAATCTATTTGAGCAGGGTTTGCTGGGGATAGTTCAGTCTTCTGCAGCTGGCATGAACTGGAAGAGCTAAAGGCTAGATCTGGAACCTTCTGAAAGCTCCCTCACTCATATGTTGGGAAGATGTTGTTCAAAACTCAGCTAGGGCTATTAGATTGAAAACCCATATGTGGTTTTTCTATGTGGTCTGGGCTTCCTCACAATATGGTGACTGGATTTCAAGGGCTCCAAGGGCAACAGTATAGACTGAGAGCCAGATGGGAACTCTCATCTTTTCTAACCTAGCTTTCTAAGTCATATAACATCATTTCCCCTGCATTTTATTAATTAAAAGAAAGAACCTAAAGCTAATTTATATTCAAAGGGTTGGGAATTAGACTCCACTTTTTGTAAGAGTCAATTTATGGATGTTTTAAAACCACTACCATCTGTCCACTGGCACAAATTATTTACATTATTCCCACATACAAAATACACTCAGACCCACCCAAGATCCCCCACAACTTTAATTTATTATAGAACCAGGCTCAGCATTATCATTTGTTCTAATTGGCTCTAGGTGTGGGTGAAATACTTCAGGTATGGCTCCTTGAGAATAGCTGGTCAAATGAAACTTGTCTTGAGTTGAACACTTATGAATTAAAGAGATCAGTTTTTTTACCTCAATTGACCCAATATTTGATGGTAGTAGAGGTATAGGATAGCTATTTTTCTACCAACGGGGTAAAATTGGAGGTGCACAGGAACCACTGTTCTATAGCAATTCTAAAATCTAGCCAAGCACATATTTACAGCTCCTCAATTAGGTTTCAGTCCTGCCACCTCAGAGTGATTCATTTTGGCTCTTTGACCTTCCCTCAATGCTCTTGTTAACTGTTGTATAATAATTCCAAAACTTAGTGGCTTAAAACAATAATTACTATTATTTCTCATTTTTTAGGAGGTCAGGAATTCAGGGGCAGATGGATGACCCAGGTTCAAGACCTCTTGTAGGCTTGCTGTCAGATATTGGCCAGTGATGTAGTCATCTGAAGGCTTTAACTAGGCTGGAGAATGCTCTTCCCAGGTAGCTTACTCATATGGCTAGCAAGTTGGTATTGGGTAATGTTTAGAATCCCCAGTCCTTCTTTTTGGGAACTTCTCCACAGGAATTCTTTAACGTTCTGGCTTCCCCCAGAGCAAGCAATCTAATAAATAATAAGGTGGAGGCCACAATGACTTTATAACCTAGCCCCGAATTACATACTATCACTTCTACTGTATTTTTGTTGTTGTTGTTGTTAAAGAAGCAAAGACTCCATGTAGGAGGGGACTACACAAGGGTGTATATATCAAAAGGTATTCAAGGCCATACACAAAGATATACGATGATGGATCATGAAAAGAGACTTAAGAAAACACAAATTGAACAAGTTCCCACCTGCAAATAATGGAAGATATGTAAGGAGACTGGCAGAAAGTCAAAAAGGTATACAGAGGCAGAAAGGGAAAAGACAAATGGTATACTGCCTATAAAGACAGAGATCCCTGAATAGTCTTATATTTACTGTAAAAAGTAGTTCATAGTGAAAACTTACTATGGTGCTGAATTTGTCATTCTCACTCTGAGTTCTGGTGACTTTATTGGCATCTTGTGCACAGAAAATGCTGAGGAAATCACTAATGGCTGGCAGATTCAAGTCCCTGTTTGCTCTGCCCTCTTTGGTGTTCTTCCAGTTAGCCATGCTCATAAAGTTCAACAATCTTCATCTTTCAGTGTGCAGTGATGCTCTCATCCCACCAACTCACTGCTCAGCAGTCTTGGAAACTATCCCTAAGGGACCTGGTGCTGTGGTTCTCCACCCCAGCACCACAACCAGGCCTAATCCACCCCATAACTATTCCCTAAAAGCAAAGAAGTCATTTCCCCCCCGCCATGGACAACTGCCATTTTCAAGTGGTTACAGAATGTTACCTTGAATCTGTAGGTGGTTCCCTTGGTGTGCTCCATCTTAGGACATCTTTTTTCTATGTAGATATCCAGCTGTCTTCTACTTTCCTCTAGATTTAGTAACTCTCTCACTCCAGAAATAACTTTATGTTCTTCACAGTGACTTAGAACTCTCCAGAATACCTGTCATTATCGTCTTTGGGACCAGCATTGGGGCATCCCCTCCTGGCATCTAGGAATATTTTTTACCATTTTAGGTTAAGTCTTCCAGACTTGGATTAGCAATTCTAAGACCAAGACATAATCTACAACCTACCATGTACTCTCAAGCATCTTTCCCAGAGCAATTAGAATATCAATCCTGAACAGGCATCTTTGGATCCCTTTCCCAGATCATGTAAGTTAACCAGATAACCCTAATAGAAGTATAAGTGGTAGAAAACCTGTGACCCTCAAACTCAGGCTCAGTGAGTAATCCAAGCACTATTTCAGGATCAGACTGTGTAGCTGGATATTTCTCAGTCTGTACCTTCGGGTTTTCTCCCTCTTGGCTTAGCCTGGGTTGGCCTAGAAGAGCTCTTCAGATACCTTTGATGTGCTTCATAGAATGTTTTGAGACCTCTCTCATCATACAGTAACTCTGCTAATGTTGTCAGTAAGCTTTAAAGTCTCCATTTAAGGTCTTATTATTTTCCTGAAGGAGAAGGGTGTAGTTAATGAGTACCAAGGTCAGAAGACAGACTGAAGAAAGACAAACTTTTGGTCTCCAATGGCCATGGGATGGGATAGCCCCTTCCAGTGGGTAGGGAGTTGCATGGTTCCAATGGTTGAATTGGTTCATCTGGTCTCAATCAGACCGTGAAAGGACAACAAGTTCTATTAGCAACCTTAGTATTCAAACTCCCTCACTGAGCATCTAATCAATAAGGCAGCTATGGGGGCCAGGAATACATTTACTTTCATAGAAAACTAAATATTCCCTACTCTATTTCAATCTAGCCTGTAGATACGTAAAGTGGTGGCAGGGAGGAATTTCTTCAGTTGGAGTGCATATGCAGTTCTTCTGCCTCAGCACATCTTCCTAAAGAGTAATATTGGCACTGAGGGCATACTGTGTGCCCTGTACCATCCTGCTTTTAAGTTCTTATCAATAAAGCTTTTCATTATGTACACCTTGGGTCACTGGTGTATGGGTTAACATGTAACTTGACAACAGTTTAGTGTCAGGTAAGCCCTCTCCCAAGCAATACTCCAGGACTTCATGAGCTCTGAGGGTCCTCTGGGGTTCTAACAGAGTGGGAGACAGGTGCAAGGACTAACTTGGAAATGGAATGGGGCCTGCTGGTACAACCTGAATATGGATAGAGAGGAATGGATGTCCCTGTTCCATGGAGGAGTCTGTAATTTAACTTGCAGATGCTATTATGTCCTGGCAGAATGTGCAAGTTGAAGTAACCTAGATAGGAACTAACACAGAATACTGTCATCACATCATATTGATATTACCTGTTTGCTCCAGCCTGGGAGGGATCTTTCCTACTGTATTCATTTAGCAATAACTGTAAGATATAATCCAGCTCACTTCAAAAGACATGTGATTTCAAACAGACGTTCCCTTATGTTGGATTCCTCCAAGGATTCTACTTAAACTGAACAAAGAGGAAAGATATAATCGTTTGGATTTTAAATTTCAGAGGGAGGACTAAGATTATTTTTACAGGAATGAAAAAGAAATAGTCACTCCTAGGAGCCTTCCCTTAGGGTTGCAGGTACTTTTGGTCATTCACCTAACCATGCACACGGTCACTTTATCTAATGTTTCTCTCTCTTCCTATGCAATCAGACCCCAGCAGGGCCAGGAATGGACATTAAGAGGGTTTACTGCAGGGTGCCTTTAAAAAAAATTTTTTAGACATGATTCAGAGCTGTGAAAGATTTTCTCCTAAAAAAATCATTTTAAGCTAATGACTGTTCCAGCTTTTGTGCATCAAATGTCATTTACAGGGTCAGTGAGTGGAATAAAAAGGAAAATGACAGGCTTTGAGGAGACACATGGCTGGCATTTAACTACCCAAAAGCACAGAAATGGAGGCATTTTTTAAGAGGCCCAGACTGTGAGGAGAGAGAAGGGAGAGAAAATGTGTCATGATATAGGAGAAAAAGATGAGGGGGTTGGGAGAGGTGTGGTGGCATGGAAAAAAAGAAGAAACAGAAAGAGAAAAGAGGATGTTTTCACCGCTTTGGTAGACTTTGGGTTTCAAAATGGAGATTTGACTCACATATATATCTCCCCTCCTTCCTAGAAACTCATTAGAATGACCAAAAAGAAAAAAATCATAAAACATCTATAGCAGCATGGAAAAAGAAGGGAAAACAGAGGGCACAAAATCTTGAGGGACTTCTGAATGATATGAAGCTTGTAGCAGGGTTCTACAGAGAAACAAAACCAATGGGATATACATAGCACTCTTGATAGATAGATTTATTATAAGGAATTGACTGGATTATGGAGACTGACAAGGTCCAGAACAGTATGGTAAGTCAGCAAGCTGGAGATTCAGGGGAGCCAATGGTATAGTTCCAGTGTGGGGTCTGGCAGGTTGAGACTCAGGAAGAGCCAAAGTCACAGCTTGAGTCTTAAGGCAGAAAAATGATAATGTTCAAGTCTGAAGGCATCAAAAAGGAGAGATTCTCTCTTACTCTGGGGAGGGTCAGCCTTTTTGTGCTATTCAACAGATTGAATAATGCCCACCCATGTTAACAAGAGCAATCCCCTTTACTCAGTCTACCAATTTATATTAACCTCATCCAGAACACCCTCCCAGAAACATCCAGAATATTTGAGCAAATATCTGGGCACACTATGGCAAGTCAAGTTGCCACTTAAATTTATCCAGAGACAAAACAAATGAGATTTTAGGAAAAGAAAGGCAGATTATAGTGTTCATACCATGATTCCACAACCAAACTCAGTTGGGAGGGGTTGCCTCTGCCTTCAAAGAAGTGTTTCCACCAGAGCTCCTGGAGGAAAAAAAGAAAAAAATATCTATAGCTTTAGCGCTGGAGGCAATAGCAGGCCAGGCTATGGGCAGTTGGGAGAATTCACAAAGGATTTCATGTGGCTCTGGCCACAGCATCTGCACTCAAGATTTGTTTGACATAGACAGTTAAAGAAAATAGGGGCGCACCAACTAAGTGAACATTCTCCTATCATTTCCATTACTTATCTTCCTACTAAAGTTCTGGCCAGATGTGGATATGCCTAAATCTTATCAGCAAAGCCTGGATGATTGGGGCAAACTGGGATATCTTGGAAGAACTGAGAACTTGAACATAAAGCAGACACTTGCCTTAGTTCCCACTCTCTCCACCTCACTCCCTCTGCTCAGGGATCAGTGTAAGGGAGGGCTGACAATGGACAGACAGAAATGCAACTTGGTGCTCAAGCCAACTTGATGGGGGTAGTATGGGCATCTTGGTCCCCATTATACCTTTTTCCTTCCCTTCAAATTCTTATTTGGAAAGACCTCAGCATAATAATGTATCTAAAAATATGAGTGGGTGAATGAGAATTAACCGAAGAAATCCCGCTGTCTCATTGACTCTCTACTACAAAATTTTGAAAGACCTGAGACTCTCCCCAGAAGATTTTGAGAGTCCACATGTCCTACCAGGAAAGGGCCAAAATAAACACAAAGAGGAGATAGCCATGTCCCTTAGGTTTAATGGGCGTTTCTTCAGGATTCCTTCATAACTCCCTTTGAAAGTACAGCTCTGGCCAGATGTAGCCACCTCTCCATTCCCAAGGCTGCAAAGGAGAGGGAGGTATAGGGATCAGACATCAAGAGTTAAACTCAACCTTATAAAGAACTTATGAGCCTTCTAGGGTCTAACATCCACTAAGACACAAGATTATGGGGGGAGGGGATGTTCTCAGCAATGCTATAAACATACCTTGTCATTTCATCCTTCCCCTCTAAAACCTCTGATATACTAAAAACAAAACAAACAAAGAAACAGAAGAAATTGAAGGTTTGCCCGTTTTTCTTTTCCAGAGACTAAGAAATTTGAACAGGAGTCCTTAAAATCTGAGGAAAATCCATCATAAATTTTAACATTAAAAAGACCTACATTTTAAAGAATGAGCAAAGAAAAAAAATCAAAAGATCCCAATAGACCCAGTATTTCAGAAGGATTTCCTGAGGAATTAGATAAACATTACACTATGAAAAGTTTCCTCTAGGAAACATATAAAAAATTATAAAAATATCTATACAATTCTTTCAAAATAGTTCAAGAGAACATTACATCTCTGGAAAGAGAGAAATTTGAAATCAAGACACAAGGTTGAACTGTATAAAATTGCTTATACTAGGTCACTTTTGAACAACAAAACTGGCAGTTTTATAGGGTTATACCTAATAGATTGCTTTCCAATGAAAAACTGAAGAATCAAGTGCCTTGGGGTATGAATGGAAATAGATTAATGGATATAGTAAGAAATAAGAATTAAATACAGGGCACCTGGGTGGCTCAGTTGATCAAACCTCTGACTCTTGGTTTTGGCTCAGGTCATGATCTCAGAATGTGAGTTTGAGCCCCCACATCAGGTTCTGTGCTGATAGGATGGAGCCTGCTTGGGATTCCCTGTCTTCCTTTCTCTCTTCCCCTCCCCTACTCTCTCTCTCAAAATAAGTATTTTTGTTAAAAGAATAGATATTACAAAAAAGTCAAGTGATATTGGTCAGTTGAGAATTTATAACAAGATTTAGAGGTAAAGGATTGAGAAATTAAGATGAGTAGTAAACAGATAAAAGACTATGATTCAAAATAAAAAATACTCTCTAGCTCCTTCCATGTCACTGGCAATGGCAAGATTTTATTCTTCTTATGACTAATATTCCATTGTTTATATATACCACATCTTTTAGAGCAAAGAGAGAAATTATAATAAGAGATTTAATTTTAAAAATTCCCAGGGGTGACATCACAATGGCAACATATATCCACCCAATTTCAGCCCCCACACACAAGAAAGCCTAACAACAGCTATCCATAGACAGGGCGCCATCATGAAAATCTCAGAACCTAGATAAGAACCTAGGTAAGGTTGAAGCACTCCTCTGGACAAAAGAGACTGAGAAGGACTTCATTAGAAGGATAAAGGGGGCAATGTAATTTTGACCACATTGCCACTGCCCCAAGCAAGCATAGTGTTGTGCATAAAGAGCTTCCCTGGGCCTAAAGTTTATCAAGTGTGAAAAAAACAACCCAAGGTGACATCCAGCTTCCCTGGAATTAGGGAGTGCTTCCTGGGAGGCTCACTCAGGTCCCATCTCACAGAGCTTACTAGGGAAAACTGTGGAGCTCAGCCACTAGAAATCAGACATAAAAGGGGAGTCGGGCTTATAGCAGCCAGTGCTCAGATGTCGGAAGGCCACAATCTTGCTAGTGGTGCTACCTAAGAAGAAATCCCAGGTGGCAGCTCTGGCCATTTGTAGAACCAGACTGGTGGCCAGGTTGAGCTCAACTGGAAGTTCTGCCTGATTTAGATTGCCAGCCAATGAAATGTACTAACTAGAGAGTCCATTTTATTCGCTGTCACACCAAACTTCAGTAGCCTCCAGTACCATCACCAGGAATCATGGCCATAGATGCATGGCAGCCACAGATGTACAGTGGCCATGGAGCACATCCTATGGCCAGCTCAGACATAGAGCAAAACCAGCATCCCTGCTAAATAATATTGAGCATAGCCAAATAACCAGGGAACCTGACCAGTGGCCCTGAGCCTCTCAGAGCAAAGCCTATGGTACTGCCCAGCCACAGAGCACAGTATACACATCCTTGCTTAATTACTGAACATAGTCATGGCCTTGCCTACTCAGAGAGCCCAGCCAGTGACCTCATACAACTTTAAAGTATAGCCTGAGGCCCCACCTGATCAGAGAGCCTAGACAGCTACTCCATATGACCATTGAGCAGACTCCCCAGTCCCACTCAAGTATGGTTACCAGCTACATGAGAAAGCCCAACCAGCAACCTCATCCAAAAGTAGAGCACAGTCAATGGCCTACCTGATTACAAAGCAGAATGGCACCATCTAGTTAGGAAGCATAGCCTGAAGGCCCACTCAATGAGTAGTCATCTGCAGCCCTGCCAAACCGTGGGATGCAATCAGTAAGCATTACCTTGCCATAGAACACACCCTGAGACCAAAACTGATCAGAGGGTATTGCAGAGCCCAGTTAGTGACCTCACCCAACCACAGAACACATCCATCAGTACTGCCAAACGAAGAAGCCCCCCTCTAGCAGTTCCCCTTGAACATGGAGCCAGTGAGCAGTACTACCCAATCATGGAACCCAGCCAGCAGCACCCTGACCTCAGAGTATGAGCGGTTAATTTGCCCAAAAAGGACCCCAATATCAAGCTCTCCTTTCCCATGGATGCTACCAGCTGACCTATCTGGTATCCCAAGCTGAGCTGACTAATGTAATTCTTTCTGTGCTGAAATAAACCTATAAATATGCCAGAGAAAACTGCTTGCTCAAATGTGCAGATACCAATGCAAAGCATTGCAAAGGATCATGAAGAACCAGGAAGACATAATACCCCAAAGAAAACTAATGAAGCTATAATAACCAACTCTTTTTAAAAAATGGAGATCTACAAGCTAACAAAGAATTCAGAATAATCCTCTTAAAGTTCAGTGAACTACAAGAGCATGCAGAAATCTAAATGAAATTAGTAAAACAAGGCATGAACAAAATGAGAAGTTCAACAAATAGAAACTGTCAAACAGAAATCCTAGCACTGAAGAACAAAATGACTGACGAATTCAGCAGAAAGCCTCACTGAAGACTGGACCAAGCAGAATAAAGATTTAGAGAACTTGACGACAGGTCATTTAAAATTATCCAGTCAGACAAGCATAAAGAAAAAAGAATTTAAAAGAGTGAATAAAGCCTAAGGGACTTCTAGAACAGCATCGAGATAACAATATAGGCATAATGGAAATCTAGAAGGAGAAAAATGGACAGAAAGACTACTTAAAAACCATAATAAATAAAAACTTCCCTAACTTGAGAGAAATGAACATCAAGATTCATAAAGTTCAAATGAACCCAAATAGATTCAACCTAAAAACGGCTACTCAGAGACTCATTACAATTACATTTTCAAAACTCATAGACAAAAAATTTTGAAAGCAGCAAAAGAAAAGCCACTCATCACATATAAGGGAGTCCCCATAAGACTATTAGTAGCTTCTCAATAGAAACTTTGTAGGTCAGGAGGAGGATATATTTAAACATTTGGAAAGAAATCCTGTCAACCAAGAATACTCTACCCAGCAAAACTGTCCTTCAGAAATAAAGGAGAAATAAAAGACTTCCTGAAACAAAAACAGAGGGAGTTCATCACCATTAGACTTGCCTTACAAGAAATGCTACAGGGCATTCCATATGCTGAAATGAAAAAAATGTTAATTAACACATATGAATGTGTGAATCTCACCAATAAAGGTAAAGATCTAGTGAAAATCAAATTTTCTAATTTTGTGATGATGGCATACAAATCCCTTACAGTTCTAGTTTTTTAAAAAGAGGTTTAGTAAAGGGATTTAATGGCACAAGTAATCTTCCTAAGACACGGATAAACTAAGAATTTCTATTTTCCCTGATTAGATCTCTAATGAATCAACAGGTATCATTTAGTTAATGGTGATTTCATGCAAGTCATATAGAATACATTTGTGCTGTCTTAAATTTCTTACACACTGATAAAAATTAACAAGCAAACATAAAAACCCACACAAAAAGCTTATAGACTAATGCTAATTTGGTGACCTTAATAATTTTACATTGTTTCCTTTAAATTCACATTGGGTTTTATTTGATGGGCCAGTTCTTCTGAAATCAAATTTTGTTATAACTTCTCTCCAAGTAAACTTATTTTCTCAATTTTTTGATTCTGAGTCTTCCTTTCGTATACTTGAAAGTTTTCATACATGCACAAGTTTACAATTTGCTTTTCCTTTTCTTTTACATTGTCATATGCAATTCAAGAAATGAAACACAGAACCAGAAATGACAAATACTATTTGGGGTAAAAGGCTGTTGCTGAGTTAGTCCATGGATGGTATACAAGATTCTAAGATCGACTCCATGATCCCCACCCTGAGAGTCCTATGTGTAATTCCCTGTTCCTAGCACCTTACCTAAATTGCTAGAAGAACCTCTGACCCAATTCCAGCACACAGAATATAGCAAAAGTGAAGAAAATTTTTAGATGTAGTATGAAACCCTCAGTAGTTGACTTTTCAAGTTTTTATTTACATTCTCGTTTACATACAGAGTAATATTAGTTTCAGGTGTACAATATAATAACACAACTGTAGTTTTAAAGCTAGAAAACATAAAAATAACTATAGCTGTATTAATTTATTACTTGATACACAATATTTAAAAATATGTAAATTGTAATGTCAATGACCAAAGGGCAAGGGGCAGAGAAGTATAAAGTTCCTGTATGATATCAAAGTTAATAGAAGTTTCAAATAGGATGTTATAACTAAGATATTTTAGGTAAGCCACATGCTAACCACAAAGCAAAAACCTGCAGTAGGTACAGAATAAGATTATGATAAAAGAGTCAAGCATACTGCCATGGGAAGTCATCAAATCACAAAGACAGCAAGAAAGGAAGCAAGGAACAAAGGATCTACAAAACAGTCAGAAATAGTTAACAAAATGTCAATAGTAAGCCCTGGCCTATCAATAATTACTTTATTATTGTTTTTTAAATAATTACTTTAAATGCAAATGGAGTGGTGCCTTGTTGGCTCAGTAGGTTTAGCGTCTGACTTTTGTCTTTGGCTCAGGTCATGATCCCAGCTGGGGTCGTGGGATTAAGCCCTGCATCCAGCTCTGTGCTGAGGGTGGAGTCTGCTTCAGATTCTCTCTCTCTCCCCACCTCTATGGTTCTTCCCTCCTCTCATGTGAAGAGAGAAGGAAAGAAAAGGAAGAAAAAGAAGAAAGACAGAAAGAAAGACAGAAAGACAGAAAGACAGAAAAAGAGGAAGGAAGGAAGGAAGGAAAAGTGAAAGCAAGCAAGCAAATGGATTAAATTCTTCAATGAAAAGACAGAATGTCTGAACGGATTTTTAAAAAACCCAATATCCAATGATATGCTGCCTACCAGAGACTCACTGTAGCTTTAAGGAAACATACATAGGCTGAGAGTAAAAAGATGGAAAAAGATATCTAAGCAAATGGTAAACAAAAGCAATCAGGGGTAGCTATATTTATATCAAGCAAAAGTTTTATGTTTAAGCTAAAAATGGTTATAAGACACAAAGAAGATTATAAAAGAAGATTATAAAAGAAGATTATCAAGATGATATAACCATGGTAAATATTTATGCACTCAACATTGGATAACCTAAATACATAAAACAAATACTAAATTAAAAAGAAATAAACAACGCAATAGTGGTTGGATTCTTTAATACCCGCTCCATCCAGAAGAGAATCAGCTTTTAAAAAAATTTTAAAAAAATTTTTTTTAAAAAGGTGGATTTTGAACAAAGAACCAAATGAAACTAACAAACAACAAACACATACAGAACATTTCTTCCAATGGCAGAATACATATTCTTCTCAAGTGCACAAGGAACATTTTCTAGGACAGATTATATGTTAGGCCACAGAACAAGCCTCCACAAAATAAAACAAAAAATACCTAATATCAAATATCTTTCCAACCACCTAGAAATAGTAACTAGAAATCAGAAATCTGGAAACTAGAAATCAGTAACAGGAGAAAAGCTGGAAAATTTACTAATGGATGAAAATTGAACAACATCATGGATCAAAGAAAAAGGAAATAAAAACATATCTTAAGACAAAAGAAAATGAAAACACAAAATACCAAAACTTATGGGATGCAGCAAAAGCAGTTCTATGAGGAAAGTTTTTATCTGTAAATACATGTATTAAGAAAAAAAATCTCAAATTATGATTCTGCACTCAATTCTTATGTGTGGGTTTTTCCCCCACACTAAGCAATCCTCTAACACCAACTGGGTGTTCTACAATTTAATTCAATTCTGAAATTATTTACGTATAGATAGCATCGATCTCACAAGTTAAGGGCTCAATCCAATAAGACAGTCCCCTTCTACTTCAGATACCAGTTGCAAGTTCAGACCAGCTACAGATCAAAGGTTCCAATGATCTGCCCCTTGGGTTTCAATTAATTTTCTAGAGCAGCTCACAGAATTCAGAGAAACATTTTACTTATTAGAATACAAGTTAATTATAAAAGGATATAATTTAGGAACAGCCAGATGGAAGAAATGCATATGGCAATGTATGTAGTAAGGGACACAGAGATTCCATGTTCTCGGATTGTGCCACTCTCCTCAAATGTCTACATGTTCATCAACCCAGAAGACATCTGAACCCCACCTTTTTGGGGTTTTATGGAGGTTTCATTACATGGGCATGATTAATTAAATTATTGGCAATTGAATTCAATCTCCACTCTGCCTTACCCAGATTTTGGAGGATAGGACTGAAAATTCCAAACCATTAGTCACATGGTTAGCTCCACTTACAACCAGCCCCCATTCTTAGGTGCTTTCCAAAAGTCAGTTCATTAACATAGCAAAAGACCTCTGTCTTTCTCATCACAGGGAATACTGAAAGTTTTAGGAGTTTTGTGCCAGAAATGGAAATAAAGACCAAATATGTATTTATTATAAAATCATAGTATTACACAAACCACCTAACATTACACACCAAGGAACTAGAAAAAGAACAAATGAAGCCCAAAGTTTGAAGAAAAAAATGAAATAACAAAATTAGAATATAAATAAATGAAATAGAGAATAGGGAAATAACAGAAAAGATTCACATAATTAAGAGTTGGTTCTTCAAAAAAATGAACCAAATTGATGAACCTTAACTAGACTAACCAAGGAAATAAGAGAAAACTAAAAATGAAAGTAGATATTACAACTGATATCACAGAAATACAAAGGATTATAAGAGACAACTACAAGCATTTATATACTAATAAATTAGACAATCTAGAAGAAATTCACAAATTCTTAAAACATACCATTTACAAAGACTGAATCATGAAGAAATAGAAATCTGAAAAGACCAGCAAGGAGATTGAGTAACATAAACTTCCTAACAAAGAAAGTCCCAAGACCAGATGTTTTCACTGGTAAAATCTACCAAACATTTAAAGAAGAATGAATAACATTCCTTCTCAAACTATCCCAAAAAAGATAGAAGAGGAGGGAATAGTGTCAAACTAATTTTACCAGGCCAGCATTATCCTGAGACCAAAGTCAGATAAGGACACTACGAGAAAACTATAGGCCAATATCCCTGATGAAATAGATGCAAAAATTCTGAATAAACTGAATTCAATAGCACAGTAAAAAGATCATACTCCATGGTCAAGTGGGATTCATCCTTAGTATACAAGGGTGGTTAAACATATACAAATCAATAAATGTGATACACCACATGAATGGAATAAAAGATAAAAATCACATGATCATCTCAGCACAGAAAAAAATTGACAAAATTCAACATCTTTTAATGATAAAAACTCTCAACAAATTGGGCATAGAAGAAATGTACTTCAACATAATAAAGGCCATATATGACAAGCCCACACCTAACACCATACTCCATGGTAAGAGTTTGAAAGCTTTTCCTCTAAGATCAGGAACATGACAAGGATGCCCACTTTTACCACTTTTATTCAACATAATACTGGAAGTTATAGCCAGAGCAATCAGGCAAGAAAAAGAAAAGGCATTCAGATCAGAGGGAAAGAATTAAAACTGTCCCTGTTTGCAGATTACATGATTTTCTATAGAGAAAACCCTAAAGGCTCCACCATTAGAATTAAGAATCAAATTCAGTAAGGTTGCGGGATATAAAATCAACACACAAAAGTCACTCTCATTTGTATGAATAATGAAATATTTGAAAAAGAAATAAACAGGAGCATCTGGGTGGCTCAGTTCAGTGTCTGACTTTGGCTCAGGTCATGATCTTATAGCTCCTGAGTTTGAGCCCTGAATGGGCCTCTGCGCTGATAGCATGGAGCCTGCTTGAATCCTCCCTCTCTCTCTCTCTCTCTTCCTCTAATTAAAGATGTAAATAAATGGAAAGATAGCTCATGTTCATGGATTGCAATAGTTAATATTGTTAAAATGCCATACCACCCAACGCCATCTTTAGATTCAATGCAATCCCTATCACGATTCTAATGACAATTTTACAAATATAGAAACAAAATTCCTAAAATTTGTATGGAACCACATAAGACCCCAAATAGCCAAAGCAATCTTCAGAAAGAAAAACAAAGTTGGAGGCATCATGTTTCCTGATTTGAAAACTACCCTATAAATCTGAGGCAATCAAAACAGTATGCTACTGGCATAAACATAGACATAAAAACCAGTCAAGAGCCCAGAAATAAACTGACACATAGATGGTCAAGTAATACTGAACAAGGGAGCCAAGACTACTCAATGGGGAAAGACAGTGTCTTCAATAAATGGTGATGGCAAATCTGGATATCCACATACAAAAAGAATGAAACTCTATCTAACACTACTCACAAAAATTAACTCAAAATGGATTAAAGACTTAAATGAGAGACATGAACCATAAAAATCCAGATCAAAACGTGGTTGAAAAATCTCCATTAGTCTTGGCACTGATTTTCTGGATGTTGTACCAAAAGCACAAGCAACAAAGCAAAAACAAACAAGTAGAATTACATTTAAGTAAAAAGCTTCAGCACACCAAAGGAAACAATCAACAAATTTAAAAGGCAACCTATAGAATGGGAGAAAATATTTGTGAATCATGTATTTGATAAAAAAATTAGTCTCTAAAATATATAAGAAATTCATACAACTCAATAGGGAAAAAATAATCCAATTAAAAAAAACGAGCCAAAGATAGGAATAGATATTTTTCCAAAGAACATGTACAAATGACCAACATGCACATGAAAAAGTGCTCAACATCACTCATCATCAGGGAAATGCAAATCAAAACCCCAATGAGATATCTCACACCTGTTAGAATGAATGTTATTAAAAAGACCAGATGGTCTTTTGGTGAAGACGTGTAGAAAATGGAACCCGCATGCACTGTTGGTGGGAATGTAAATTGGCACAGCCACTATAGAAAACATTACGGAGTGTCCTCAAAAAATTAGAAAGAACTACCTTATGAGCCAGTAATCCTACTTCTGAGTGTATATATCCGAAGGAAATGAAAAGAGGATATTGAAGTGATATCTACACTTCCATGCCTATTGTAGCATTACTTACAATAGCCAAGACATGGAAATAATGATATAGATATACCCACATATCACAGTTATTTACACACACACACACACACACACACACTAGAATATTATTCATCCATAAAAAGAAGGAAATCCTGCCATTTGCACAAACATGGATGGACCTTGAGGGTATTCTTTCAAGTAAAATCAAAGATAAATACCGTATGATCTTACTTATCTGTGAGATATAAGAAGTCCAAACTTTTAAAACTGGAAGGTACAATGGTGGTTTCCAGGGGGTGGAGGAAATGGTCAAAGAGCACAAACTTCCAGTCATAAGATTAATAGTTCTAGGAATCTAATGTACAGAATGATGACTATAGTTAACAATACTGTATTGTATACACGATGCTGAGAAAGTAGATCTTAAAAGTTCCCACCACACCCAAACAGTAACTGTGAAGTGAGGAAAGTGTTAACTAACCTTATTGTGGTTATCATTTCACAACATATATCAAATCATCATGTTGTACACCTTAAATTTACACAATGTTATATTTCAATTATATCTCAATAAAGCCAGAAAAAAAATCTTAAAAAAAAATCCCTTGCCTCTTTATTCCCACTTTGAAGGCCAAAATAACAAAAGAAACAGTTGATGAAGATAACAGGTTATGAAGATATCAGGAAATGAGCCCACATAGACTACTGATTTGAATGTAAAATGGTGTAGCCAGTTTGGAAAACTGATAGTGCCTTAAATGTTTAAGTAAACACAGAGTTATGACAGAGTTCTATTCCTCAGACTCATTCCTATATATCCAAGAAGTGAAAACAGGTTTATATAAAAACTTGTACACGAATTATTACAGCAAATGTTATTTATAATAGCCAAAAAGTGAAAAAAATCCAATGCCCATCAACTGATTAATGAATAAACCAAAGCTGGTATATTTATGCAGTGGAATATTTGGCTGTAAAAAGAAAGTGTTGATACATGCTATAACATGGATGGACCATTATGCTAAGCAAAAAAAAAAAAAAAAAGCCAGTAACAAAAGACCACATATTGTAGGATTCCATTTATATGAAATATTGAGAATAGACAAATCTAGAGTGAGAAAGTACATTAGTGGTTGTCTAGGGCTGGAGTGGGGAAGACGGGAAATGAAGGGTGACTGCCAATTGCATTGGGGTTTTACAGAGAGGAGATGCAATTATTTTAAAATGGATTGTGAAGATGGTTGCACTACTCAGAAAATATACTATAAAAAATTGAATGAAGCATTTTAATAAGTCAATTATATGGAATGTGGTTTATATCTCCTCAAAACTATTATCTAAAAAAATTATATGTCCAAATAACATCTTAACCTTTAAGGTATGATCAAGTTTCCCAAAATATTAATGAAAAACAGGTAAACATGCTCTGGTGAATTATAATATTTTATTTCAAGCACAAAGTAAATAAATGTCTTACAAATCCAGGTAGAAAAATCTAGATTACTTAAAAGGGAAAAGAATGATATTGGCATCAGATTTCTCTTAGTTCTAAACACAAGAAAATGACATAAAAGCCTTGTTTCTAGGTTTGGGGGTTGATGTGCGCACACAGGAAGAGTAGAAAATGACTCCTACAGAAGCAGAGACCTAACACATTTATACACACACTCGTGCTGAAAGCAGTTACCTGATAAATTCTTCTACCTACCAAAGAATTGACCTTAAAATTAATATCCTAAAGCACAGGGAGATATCACATATAAGAACAGGCATAGGGCCACCTAGGTGGCTCAGTTGGTTGAGCATCCAACTCTTGACTTCAGCTCAGGTCATGATCCCAGGGTTGTGGGACTGAGCCCCATGTTAGGCTCCACGTTGAGCATGGAACCTGCCTAAGATTCTCAGTCTCTCTCTCTCCCCCTCTGCCCCTCTGCCCTGCTCCCTCTCTCTCACTCAGAACAAACAAAAAACAATAGGCATAAAGCTTTATGGATTGGATGTGAACCAGACATGACCAGGCTACAGGAAGCCAAGTAGTGGTCCAAAAAGATGTTAATGACAGTGCGTTGTTTATACCCCACCAAATTTACATTTCATGGCACCTTCCCATTGAGCATTGTGTTCCAGGTATTAAATTGTTTTTCATGATCTCTTAATTATTTCAACAACACTATAAAGGGAATAGTGTTGTTTCCCTATTGCTGAGGAAGAAGCTAAAGCTTAGAGCAGTCTGAAACTCAGCACTATTGACATGTGAGGCTAGATAATTCTTTTTTAGGAGGACTGTTCTATGCATTGTAGGAGATTTAGCTGCATCCAGAGCACTAGATGCTGGTAGGGTCTTCAGACATTGCCAAATGTCCCCTGGGGAGGAAAACTGACCCCAGTTTGAACCTTTGGCTTCGAGTGATAAAGCAATTTACCTAGTTCAAAGCCGGACCTGTGTGACTCCAAATACTTCTGTGGAGTAAAGAACTGGTAGCAAATTTATGGAAAGAAGCATTCTAGAATTCTGGAGTCCTGGTCTTCACTTTGTACCATCACTAACAGCTTTTTAACCTTGGCTAACAGTGCCACATCCTGCCTCTGAGGCCTTTTCGAGCAGTGAGTTATGTGGGCAGTTGGATTTAGGGAACAGGAAGCTATTTAGGTTGATGCTCTGGGCGGTCTACAGCTAAACCACGCTGAGGAGAACAAAGCTGCTTTGAACTCACCCTACTTCAGCTACATCAAACAGGGATCCTCTGAACTCTTGAAGGGCTCTTAATATGATTTCACTTTCTCATAAGGACCAAGTCTTCTTTCCTTAATTAGGCAGACTGGCCAGCTAAAATGATAGATTTTCCTGTGAGTAATGCTGTGACTTGGCATTACCCTTCATATTTACACAGACCCCATGAACAATGAAAAATAGGACTGGCACAATTACCAGTGAAGAGGTTATATGGGCCCCTTGTCCAGGTCACCTAGGACACTCCAAGAAGGTAAAATAATTTTAATATTTAGCATAAGCCCAAGAAAATTCAGGATGATAAATATGGGCCTCTAAAAATCTTATCATGCTTTCTAAGACTAAAGAAGGCCTTAGGAATTCATAGTAACTATAAAGAAGTTTCCTCCGAATTATCGACCATGTTTCAAGAAATGTAGCTTTATGCTTCCTGAGTTTAATAACTTCTTTTTTTATTATTTTTTTAACGTTTATTTATTTTTGAGACAGAGAGAGACAGAGCATGAACAGGGGAGGGGCAGAGAGAGAGGGAGACACAGAATCCGAAACAGGCTCCAGGCTCTGAGCTGTCAGCACAGAGCCCGACGCGGGGCTCGAACTCACGGACCGTGAGATCATGACCTGAGCCGAAGTCGGACGCTTAACCGACTGAGCCACCCAGGTGCCCCTGAGTTTAATAACTTCTACCAACAACTACAAAGGGGTTCACAGGGGATATTCAATGAGAGCAGTTCTAATAAACATGGAAGGTTTTCTGAAATAGCATATTTAAATTTTTCATAGCCACTGAAGTTTTAGACTCTAGTTGGATGATCAGAAATTCTAAATTGTGAATGACAGACTTCATGGGTTTTTATTTGAAAATCTTCCCTTATACTATAAACTGGTTATATTGTAGAGAGCCCCTCCCTTTATTAATGCAGGCAACTGGAAGTTAAATGTACACATTTCTAAACAAAATGGTGAATATATTCATTAGACTCTGGTCTATCTTCTGGTTCTTATTCTTCTTTGGCCATGAACCTCCCACTTATGATAAAATGATTTATTTCTCCACTGGAAATGTAGAAGTACGATTAAGGCATGTTATGCCCAATTTAACCTTTCATACACCAACATGACACAGAGGAATGAAAAACTAAGGCTAAAATTAAGGCCTCTAATAAAATTAGTATTCAACCATATCTTTCTAAGAGGCTAAAGACACGGGGTAAAATCAGGCACATTCGGGTCTTGTTAGAAGGCACAGAACACCCAAATTTCATAGTTTGGGGATCTCTTCCGCAGGGGAAAGAAAATATGATTCAGTCATTAAAACACCTAATCAGTACTATGAAACCATTCATTCCTCCATTCAATAAGTATTTTTTGAATCATCTTTACTTTATGCCAGACACAGGGCTTAGCTCTCAAGCAAGGGGTGTCCAGCTGCTCCACTGCCTTTCTGTCATATTAGGTTTTATAAATTCCACATGGCCCTGCTTCTATCCTTTCAGTGGTTGGAGCTGTTTCTTTTCCCTTTATCTTCTTCAGGAGACATGCCTAAAACTTAAATATTAAATGGTTCTAGGGGAAAATTCTATAATACTTCCCTTATTAACAAGAGGTCCTACAGGGTGTGATGCCTCTACAGTCCACAGGGGGATGCCCCACATTCATTGTTCTTATCCTTGGTGCAGACATACCCTCTGATCTCAGAGGGTAACAGAAAAAAACCCACTTTCCACCAACCCCTTAATCCTGAGCAAAAACCATGTTCTATGATAGCATAATTTGTCATAATGGATAGAAAAAATGACATTGCTTCTATGAGATGCTCCAGAAGAAATCTCAATGGTTTAATATCATTAATAAAGTTATAATATACATATATTACATATACATTCAGATCAAGAGACTAGCTCACACATCTGGTTCAGGTCAAGGACTCCCAGACAGCCTTCAGCAATTTCCACTGATGTCAAAATCTACTTGATTAACCCCTGATAATACATTTTATCTTTTGATCGCCTTACAAAAAACAAAAACAAAAACAAAACTCCACTTCAAAGTTTTTTGTTTTTGTTTTTAACAACTTCATGTGTAAACTATGCAATCTGAAGCTTAAAGCAGTCAATTCTGATGGGTCATTTCACTGTCCCCTTGATTCCTTTTATTTTTCTGCCATACCTCCCCCTTACATTCCCCTCAGCTGCCACTCCTGGACCGGTAACTGGTAATCACTGAAGTCATTAAGACAAAGATCCCATTACTCCCAATTGATTTATTTGTTCAATCAAGATGAATTAAGTGCTTTGATATGCTATCACTGTGCTAGTTGTATGAAATGCAAAGATCACTGAAACAATTTTACTCCATGGACCTACCATCTATTTGGGGAGAGAGACAAGTAAAAGATATGCAAAATACAATATGCCAAATGCATGAATGGGGGTATGGAAAAGATGCCATTTGAACACAGAAATGGAACACTTAACCCACCAGCAAATGGTTACAGAAGACTTCTGACAAAGCCGAGACAATCTGAAAGAGAAGTAGGAAGTCAACGGGCAAAGGGGCTTGGGGAAAGTAAGGAGGAAATTGGGCCAAATCCTAGAATTTTGGCAGGGGAAGGTGTTTGAGTCCATGGATCCACAAAGTACGAGCTGGGGAATGGCAAGAGGTAAAACAGAAGAGGCCGATCATGTAGGGCCTTGTACAGAAATAAAAGGGAATAATAGAAGGATATTGTTTGGATGATTGATATGACTAATTTGCATTTTAGTTAGGGTGGCAAAGACTGACACATGTAGCAAGGATGGCTGTTGCCTCCCCAGTCTCCATTTTCCTCTTCTCTCATAACATAATCTTTATAGGTAAAAGCAATATTTCTACTTAAAAATGACATATCCTGGCCTTTGCAAATAGGGGTGCTCCATGAGCTATAAATAAAAGTTAGGGTTTCTGGAAAAGCTCTTTAAAAGGAGACTGATTAGATGACAAATTGTTTTGCCCTTGCTATCTTCCTTCTTGCTTCTACCTGCACTGTGGATGCAATGGGTGTCGCACCAGCATTCATCTAGCTATCACGAGGCCGTCCTGAGGATGGAAGCCACATGCTGAGAATCTCAAAACAGAAACTGAATCTGTCCTGTTGTTCATGGAGCTGCCATACCAGCCCTAAAAGTCTGCTTAACTCCAGATCTCTTTTATTTGAGGGAAAAAAAAATCACAGATTTATTTTAAGTTGTTGTGATATGCATTTTCTATTAGAGGCAGCGGAAAGTAATCATAAGTGGTAAGAGAGGGAAAACAAAGCTAGAACAGATGCACTGGCAGTTTTCTGCATGAAACTAGGTAGTGGTCTCCATGCAGTAGTAAAAGGGATGAACTCTGGAGTGGATGGATTAGGGTAATATGAGGTATGATGAATAATACTGGTGATTTGTGGCAGGTGGTGAGGGGGAATGGCACCCCAAGTTTCTGGCTTTAGAAAATGCAATCATAAGAGACTCTTAAAAACTGAGAATAAACTGAGAGTTGATGGGAGGTGGGAGGGAGGGGAAAGTGGGTGATGGGCATTGAGGAGGGCACCTGTCGGGGTGAGCACTGGGTGTTGTATGGAAACCAATTTGAGAATAAATTTCATAAAAAAAAAAAGAAAATGAGATTGCTCAACCATTACCTGTTTATAACAAACTTCCAAAGTGTTTGATGCTGACACTTAGCCAACTTGAAAAACTCAAAAACCTAGATGTATGTTCAACTTTCAACCATGCCCTCTCCCAACAAAACTTGTAATAAACTCCATAAGGTTCTAAGCAAACTTTTGAATCAATCTTATCAAATTATATGTCCTTTTCTCTCTCTCCCTCTTTCTGCCCCTTCTCTGCATGTGTGTGTGCCCACTTTCTCTGTCTCAAACATTTTTTTTTTAAAAATCACATTCCCAGACTCTGAGACTTAAAAGTCTTTAACTTCAAGGAAAAGTTATTTTAGATTTTTTCCTCAAAAGTTAAATGTGCTATGAAAATTCTATGGTGGAATTTCTTTCCATAGTTCTCTATCCCTTTAAAAAAAATTTTTTTTTAAGTAAGTTCTGTGCCCAATGTGGGGCTTGAACTCATGGCCCCAAGATCAAGAGTCACATGCTCTACTGAGCCAGCCAGGCACCCCTTCCTTGTCCCCTTTAAAGTAAAAGGTAAATTAGTTGAGCAAAAGATAAAAATGGAGGCTTTAGTAGTTTAATACAGACCATATTCTTCAAAGGAAGCTATCTATCCTTCAACAGCTAAGACATTTTCATGGACGTAAATCTATACATTCTCATAGCATTTACAGTCCTTTGGGGATGCACATAAACTCAGGGAAATGACAAAGAATTGGTATGGGTTTAGACGTTTCCTCTATTCCTGAAACATTCCCCAACCTGACATGGCCTAATCTTGCACGTATTTTGAGACCCAACTTGAAGATTATGTTTTATGAAGCCCATTTTTATCACTAAAGCTGGAAGCAGCTCTAACTTCTCCAAACTTATATACTTTTAAGACTTTATTGGATATCTTTACCCAGTAGTCGATTTATCTGGGCCAATTAAATCAACTAGGAATACTGTACATATGCATAAAACCAATTAACTCACTCCGTGAAGAACTTTCTCTGATCTAGGCTTTTTTCTTTTCTCTCAGTTTTGAAAAACAGAATTTGTGTTGGACATTAGAGCCAACTCTTCATTTTTTGTATTATCTAAAGAGGCACCCAAGACATTGAAATTTATGAAAAACTTTGGTTTCTATATAGTTTTGGAGCTATCACCCATTGTCATCTTTTTTTTTTTTTTTTGCAGTCTTATAGGAAATTGAAAGATGACATTAAAGAACAAAGGCACTTCGTTATTTCATTTAACTGGAAGGATAATGGAAGGACAGGACATATGGTGAGGCAATTTTGAGGCAATTTTACTTGAGTAGCCACTTTGAAAAAATCTGAAAAGTGGGAGGAATTTCTGACTATTCTTTTTTTTTTTTATGAAATTTATTGACAAATTGGTTTCCATACAACACCCAGCGCTCATCCCAAAAGGTGCCCTCCTCAATACCCATCACCCACCCTCTCCTCCCTCCCACCCCCCATCAACCCTCAGTTTATTCTCAGTTTTTAAGAGTCTCTTATGCTTTGGCTCTCTCCCACTCTAACCTGTTTTTTTTTCCTTCCCCTCCCCCATGGGTTCCTGTTAGGTTTCTCAGGGTCCACATAAGAGTGAAACCATATGGTATCTGTCTTTCTCTGTATGGCTTATTTCACTTAGCATCACACTCTCCAGTTCCATCCACGTTGCTACAAAAGGCCCTATTTCATTTTTTCTCATTGCCACGTAATATTCCATTGTGTATATAAACCACAATTTCTTTATCCATTCATCAGTTGATGGACATTTAGGCTCTTTCCATAATTTGGCTATTGTTGAGAGTGCTGCTATGAACATTGGGGTACAAGTGGCCCTATGCATCAGTACTCCTGTATCCCTTGGATAAATTCCTAGCAGTGCTATTGCTGGGTCATAGGGTAGGTCTATTTTTAATTTTCTGAGGAACCTCCACACTGCTTTCCAGAGCGGCTGCACCAATTTGCATTCCCACCAACAGTGCAAAAGGGTTCCCGTTTCTCCACATCCTCTCCAGCATCTATAGTCTCCTGATTTGTTCATTTTGGCCACTCTGACTGGCGTGAGGTGATACCTGAGTGTGGTTTTGATTTGTATTTCCCTGATAAGGTTGCTGACTATTCTTAATACTGCACAAGGTATGAAAAATCATTTTGTACTTTAATTCAAGTATTTATTGAACATCCTCTCTGTTACTTGTCATGTGAGGAGCTGTGGCAGTGGTAAGCTGGATCCAGCCCTGTCAGCTGGCAAGAGAGGATACTTAAAATTTCAGAAAATTTTTGATCCGGTTGTTAGGCCATTGATAACTGGGAACTGGCCAAAGTTGGGGTATTTACAGTGCAGAAATTGGCAAACACTACAAAAGAGGGTTTTTTAGTTTCAGGAAGCCAGTGTACTAGCATGCCACTAGAAGTGTAATCATGAGTAAGATGCATTCTGAGTCCCCAGGAGCTGCCTTCCTAGTTGGGGGATAAGACAGGTACAACAATGGTCAGAACACAAGACACCACGTAAGGGCTAGAAGCTATATGTAATGATACACAAGTCTCCACCTAGAGCTGCACTGCATTAAAAGAAATAGACTCACAAAAGAATCCCTATCGTCTGCCCTACAAGAACATTATACACATCCAAGGATGTAGCATAAAACAACTCAGACTCTTAGAATACTATTATCTCTAACACTGACAGACTAGAGATTCTGAAATTCTGATTGCAAATTAGGTAATAGTTCTACATCACACACACACACACACACACACACACACACACACACACACACACACACACTTTTATGTGAATGGACAATACATTAAGAAAAAGAAATCCCTTGAGATAGTCAGAGGCTAAGGAGAGAAGCGAGTCACAATCATTGCCACAGAGGCCTCTATGAATAACTACCTTACTAAGTCTAGGTTCTCAGTTTATGCTTAAAAATAAAATAATGGGTGGGGGGTGCTTGGGTGGCTTAGTAGGTTGAACATACAACTCTTGATTTCAGCTCAGGTAGTCTCATAGTTCATGAGTTTGAGCTCCAGGTTGGGCTCTGTATTGACAATGCAGAGCCTGCTTGGGGTTCTCTCTCCCTCCCCTGCTCTATGCACTCCCTCTCGAGCTCGTGCTTGTGTGCTCTCTCTTTCTCTCTCAAAATAAATAAACTTAAAAAAAAAATAAAAAGGGACGCCTGGGTGGCTCAGTCGGTAAGCATCCAACTTCGGCTCAGGTTGTGATCTCACCGCTTGTGAGTTCAAGCCCCGCGTTGGGCTCTGGTCTGACAGTTCAGAGCCTGGAGCCTGCTTCCGAGTCTGTATCTCCCTCTCTCTCTGCCCCTCCCCCACTCACGTTCTGTCCCTCTCTCTCAAAAATGAATAAACATTAAAAAATGTTTAAAAAATAAATAAAAATAAAGTAATGGGTTTAAAAAATAGTCTCTTCTGATCTTCTACAGTCATAAACTAGCCCACACACAGAAGTCATACAACACACACTCGTGGCCCAAAACGTCTCAAGGAGAAATCTACTTAACAGGGACCTGCGTCTTACTGACCCCAGGTCTCTGGTGGAAACAAACAAATCCTCTCTAGAGAAATGAGACCTAGGAGAGAAAGTGTAGGAAGTGATCTGAGAAGTAGAAGATCCCAAACAAACATATCACAAACCATAAAAAAAAAAAAAAGCCATCATAAGTAAGAGGAAGTGCAAAGAAAAAGCCACAACCACAGGCTGTATATATAAAGACTACACATCAGAATTATCAGATATAAGTTGGTATGTTAAATGTGTTGAAGGATTAAAAGAGAATCAAGAAATTGTCTTCATTTTTGGTAGCATTTTAACTCCATTCAGTGTTTAAATATCCACATGTTAACTATTTTCTTTTGTCTCCATTTATTCTCCCATCTTCTTTAAGATAAGTATTCTGTACAAAAGAATTCTAGCCAACAAGCTCTTTTTTTAATCTAAAAAACGTTCTTATTTTAGCCTTATTCTTTTTATTTCTAACTTTTTATTATTAAAATGTTTGGGGTGCCTAGCTGGCTCAGTCAGTAAAGCATGTGACTCAGTCTTGGGGGTGTGAGTTCAAGTCCCATGCTGGGTATAGAGATTACTAAAAATAAAATCTTTGGGGTGCCAGGGTGGCTCAGTCAGTTAAGCACACACCTCTTGATTTTGGCTCAGGTCATGATCTCCCAGCTCATAAGTTTGAGCCCCACATCAGGCTCCACACTGTTAGAGCTGAGAATCCCACCCCTCTCTCTGCCCCTCCCCAACATGTGCTCGCTTGCACACTCTCTCACAACTAAACTTAAAAGAAATAAAATTAAAAATAAAAAGATGTTTAAAATATGACAGTGAAAAGAATAAAAATAAAATATATAGATTTTTTTTTTGAGAGAGAGAGAGAGAGAGAGAGAGAGAGAGAGTGAGTTGAAGGTAGGGGCAGAGAGGGAGGGAGAGAATCTCAAGCAGGATCCACACCCAGCACGGAGCTTGACCCAGAGCTCAGTCTCACAACTGTGAGATCATGACTTGCGCCAAGATCAAGAGTTGGATGCTTAACTGACTGAGCCACCCAGGTGCCCCTAGACTTTTTTATATTAAAGAATAACACAAACTAAAAAAATGTATGTATAGATGTAAATTTATACACATATTTTAAAATGGTATGTGTATATGTAAATTTATACACATATATTACTCCTGAACCATCTGATAGTAAACTGCAAATATGAAATTTCACCCTTAAACATGTCAGCACTTAGATTAAGTGTTGGAAAATAGATTACAGGGCCTGAAATACAGAAAAATCCAACAAACATCTAGCTAGAATTCAAAGTAAAGAATGAAGAAAAGGCAATATTTGAAGGTATAATGGTTTAGATTTTCCAAAGTTTAAAAAAAAAAAGAAATTTTCCATTTTCTGGAGAAGTTTTAAAGCATTTTTTTTTAAATGTTTTTTGAGAGGAGAGTGAGTGTGCAAATGGGGGAGGGGCAGAGAGCAAGCAAGTGAGCCAGAATCCCAAGTAGGCCCCACACTATCAGTGCAGAGCCCTACGTGGGGCTCAATCTCACAAACTGTGAGATCGTGACCTGAGCCAAAATCAAAAGTTGGACAGTTAACCAATCCAGGTGCCCCATTGAGAAGTTTGGTATTACTATTTTCTAAATGTTCAATAGAAATTATTACTAAATCCTTATGGACTCAGTGACTTATTTGTGAGAAGATTCTAAATATAAATTCAACATCTTTAATAAATTTAAGAGACGTCATGTTATTTGTTTCTTCTTGAATTTGATTAGCTACATCTTTCAGGATTTTGTTAAGAACTGATTCTCTGTCTACTAGTTCCATTAAACTATTGAAAGAAGAGTACTTAAATTTCCATTTAAAATTACACATTTAATTTTTTTTGTTTTTATTATTTTTTAGTTTAGAGAGAGAGCATGCATTCAAGCTGGGGAAATGGCAGAGGGAGAGTGAGAATCTTAAGCAGACTCCATGCTCAACTCAGAGCCTGACTCAGGGCTCGATCCCATTACACTGAGATCATGACCAGAGCCAAAATCAAGAGTCAGATGTTAACTAACTGAACCACCCAGGTGCCCCTACAATTATGCATTTCTATTTCTCCTTTCAGTTCTTCAGTGTTTGCTTTATGCAATTTGAATCTGATATTAGATACATACACATTTAGGATTGTTATGTTGTCTTCATGAATTTATCTCTTTATCATTATGAAGTGATCCCTGATAATATTTCTTGCTTTGAAATCTACTTTGATATTAATATAGCCTCTATAGATTTCTTTGGATTAATGTTAGCATAGTATTTATTTCCTGATGCTTTGCTTTAACATCTCCTATTTTTTTTAATATGAAATTTATTGTCAAATTGGTTTCCATACAACACCCAGTGCTCATCCCAACAGGTGCCCTCCTCAATGCCTATCACCCACCCTTCCCTCCCTCCCACCCCCCATCAACCCTCAGTTTATTCTCAGTTTTCAAGAGTCTCTTATGGTTTGGCTCTCTCCCTTTCTAACTTTTTTTTTTTCCTTCCCCTCCCCCATTGTCCTCTGTTAAGTTTCTCAGGATCCACATAAGAGTGAAAACATATGGTATCTGTCTTTCTATGTATGACTTATTTCACTTAGCATAACACTCTCCAGTTCCATCCACGTTGCTACAAAAGGCCAGATTTCATTCTTTCTCATTGCCATGTAGTATTCCATTGTGTATATAAACCACAATTTCTTTATCCATTCATCAGTGGATGTACATTTAGGCTCTTTCCATAATTTGGCTATTGTTAAAAGTGCTGCTATAAACATTGGGGTACAAGTGGCCCTATGCATCAGTACTCCTGTATCCCTTGGGTAAATTCCTAGCAGTGCTATTGCTGGGTCATAGGGTAGATTTTTAATTTTCCTGTCTAACTAAATAGGTGTGTTGCAAATAGTACACAGTTGTGTTTTTACATTCAATTAGACATTCTCTACCTTTAATTTGGGTGTTTAGATCATTTATATTTAATAAGATTATCAGTATTGTTTGGTTTAAATCCACCATCTTCATAGTTGTTTTTTATTTGCCCCATATGTTCTTTCTTCTTCTCTCCTTTTAAGTGAGCATTTTATATTACTTTTTATTTCCATAATCAACTCATTAGTTACAATTTTAGTGGTTATATAGAGCTTATAATATACATTCTTTAATTTATGAGTTATCTTACAAATATTATATCCCTTCATGTGTAGTATGAAACATTATAAAAATATTCTTCCACTTTCCCTCTTGGTCTTTGTGCTATTACTGTCATACATTTTAATTTTATAAATGTTTTGGACCCTGTAATATATATATTTTTACATATAATTATATTCATATATGTGAATATAATTCTTGCTTTAAAGAGTCATTTTTTTAAATTTTAAAAAATTGGGAAAAAAGTTTATTTTTCTACATATTTACCATCTCTAGTTTTCTTCATCTGAATAAACTCAAATATCCATATGGTATCATTTTCCTAAGCCTGGAGGGTTTCATCTGACTTTTTTTTGTAGCTCCAGTCTATTGGTAATGAATTCTTGTAGTGTAGCTTTTTAGGTCTGAAAAGGTCTTTACTTTTCCTTCATTTTGAATGACTTTTTCAAGCTACAGAATTCTAGGTTGAGTTTTTCTTTCAATATTTTAAAATGTCACTCCTCGTATTCTAGCTTTCATTGTTTCCAATGATAAGTTTGTCCTTATTCTTATTTGTGGTCATCTATGTGTAATATGTCTTTCTTCCTTGACTGCTTTTAATATTTTTACTTTACAACAGTCATTTGATTATGATGTTCTATGGTGTTTTCTTCATATTTACTCTGGATGGTCTTTTTTTCTAGTTTCTTTGGTCTGTTTTTAGTTTTCACCAATTTTAGGGGAAAAATCTGACATTGTTTCAAGTACTTTTCTTACTCATTTTTATGACATTCAAATTATACACATTTAGGTCATTTGATATTGTCCCACAGCTCACTAATGCTTCATTATTCTTTTGTCTTTTATCTCTTTCATTTTGGGTGGTTTCTATTGCTAGGTTTTTAAGTTCACTAATATTTTGTTGTCCATTATCTAAGGTGCTGTTAATCCCATCCAGGAATTTTTTTATTTCAGTTATTGCATTTCTTAATATTTAGAAATTCAATTTGGGTCTTTTTTATATCTCTTGTTAATATGTGGATTCTTTCCACTTTTTTTTCTTTTAATTTGTATTTAAGTTAGTTAGCATACAGGGTAGTCATGGCTTCAGGAGTAGAACCCAATGATTCATCTCTTACATATGACACCCAGTACTCATCCTTAACAGTGCCCTTCTCAATCCCCATCACCCACTTAACCCACTCCCCCTTCACCACCACCCCAGTTTGTTCACTGTATTGTAGAATCTCTTATGGTTTGTCTCAGTTTTTATCTTATTTTTCCTTTCCTTACCCTATGTTCATCTGTTGAGTTTCTCAAACTCCACATATGAGTGTAATCATGTTATCTTTCTCTGACTTATTTTGCTTAGCATAATATCCTCCAGTTCCAACCATGTTGTTGCAAATGGCAAGATTTCCTTCTTTTCGATGGCCAAGTAGTATTCCATTGTATATATGTACCACATCTTCTTTATCCATTCATCAGTCAATGGACATTTGGGCTCTTTACATAATTTGGCTATTGTCGATAGTACTTATATAAACATTGGGGTGCATGTGCCCCTTCAAATCAAAATTTTTGTCTCCTTTGAATAAATACCTAGTAGTACAATTGCTGGGTCATATGGTTGTTCCATTTGTAATTTGAGGAATCACCATACTGTTTTCCAGAGTGACTGCACCAGTTTGCATTCTCACCAACAGTGCAAAAGGGTTCCCCTTTCTCCACATCCTTGCCAACATCTGTGGTTTCCTGAGTTAATTATAGCCATTCTGACAGGTGGGAGGTGGTATCTCATTGTAGTTTTGATTTGTATTTCCCTGATGATGAGTGATGTTGAGCATCTTTTCGTGTGTCTGTTAGCCATCTGGAGGCCTTCTTCAGAAAAGTGTCTATTTATGTATTTTGCCCATTTTTTCACTGGATTATTTGTTCTTTAGGTGTTGAGTTTGATAAATTCTTTATAGACTTTGGATACTAACCTTTTGTCTGATAGGTCATTTGCAAATATCTTCTCCCATTCCTTCAGTTTTATTTTACTTTTGTTTGTTGTTTCCTTTGCTTTGCAGGAGATTTTTATCTTGAGGTCCCAATAGTTCATTTTTGCTTTTATTTCCCTTGTCTCCAGAGACATGTCAAGAACTTGCTGCAGCAGAAGTCAAAGAGGTTGCTGCCTGTTTTCTCCTGTAGGATTTTGATGGTTTTCTGTCTCACAAAAGGCCTTTCATCTGTTTTGAATTTATTTTTGTGTATGATATTAACAAAGTGGTCCAGTTTCATTTTTCTGCATGTTGCTGTCTAGTACTCCCAGCACCATTTGCTGAAGAGACTGTATTTTTTCCATTGGCTATTCTTTCCTGCTTGTTGAAGATTAGTTGGCCATATATTTTTGGGTCCATTTCTGGGTTCTCTACTCCATTGATCTTGTGTCTGTTTTTGTGCCAATACCATACTACCTTGATGATTATAGCTTTGTAATATAGGTTAAAGTCTAGGATTGTGATGCCTCCAGCTTTGGTTTTCTCTTTCAACATTACTTTGGCTATTTGGGGTCTTTTCTGGGTCCATACAAATTTTAGGATTGTTTTTCTAGCTCTGTGAAGAATGCTGGTGTTATTCTGATAGGAATTGCATTTGTATGTAGATTTCTTTGGGTAGTATCAACATTTTAACAATATTTGTTCTTCCAATCCATGACCATGCAATGTTTTCCCAATTCTTTGTGTCTTCAATTTCTTTCATAAGCTTTCTATAGTTTTTAGCATACAGATCTTTTACCTGTTTGGTTAGGTTTATTCCTAGGTATATTAGGTTTTTTGCTGCTAAATATTGTTGGGCTTTATTTGGGATGCAGTAAAGTTATTTGTAATTAATGTTATCTATTTTGGTTTTTAAGCTTTGTTATAGAAGATCCAGAACAGCCTTTAGTCTAGAGCTAATTTGACTTCACTACTGAGGCACTATCCTTTGTATGACGCTAGTATTTGCCATGTCTGTTAAGAAGTCTTTACAATTTAGCTGATAGAAATGAAAACTATTTTTGGTCCTGTGTAAACTATGGAAATTGACCTTCCTATTCCTTTTAGTGGTTATTTCCCCAGCCTCAGTAGTTTGTGTGGATTTGCAGATCCATATTTAGGAAATGGCTTAAGAGGACCTATCAGAAGAGCTTTAGGACTCTCTTTTCAGTTGCCTGCTCTCCAGGATTTTGCTCCATAAATTCTAGCTTCCTTGACTTTTCTAAACTAGGAACTTAGCCAAAATGCTAGACTCCATTTGTCTTTCCCCTCCTTGCACTGTCATCTGAAAACTTTAGGCAGTCAAATATGGCACTTAAAGGGTTCGCCTTGTCTTTTTTCCCCCCTTGCTCTCAGGGATCACTGTAACATGTTCTCTTCTGTCCACTATCTGAAAACCATCATTACATTTTTAGTATGATACATTTTCTAGTATTAGGTAGGAGAATAAGTCTAGTCCTCTTTCTTCCATCATTCTTCTCACACACAAAATTTTAAATGAATATGGAAAAGAAAAAGACCAGGAGTAACAAGAATACTCTTGAAGAATCATCAAATAGGTAAGACTTTCCTACTATATGTCAGGGCTTGTCATAAGTAAAAGTGATTAAGACAGTCTAGTTGTGATAAATGGGAAAATAAATTTTAAAAAAACTATGAAATGGACCAAATGTATATAAAATTTGACATATCTGGGGAATGGATGAATTATTTAATAAATAGCGCTAGGATTTACTACCAATTTGGAAAAAAGAAATTCAACTTACTTCACATCATATACCAAAATCAAATTCAGGCATTGTAAGGAAACTTACGCTTATGCTCAGATAGATATGTGCAAGAATATTAGGAGGCATATTGTTCATGGTAAAAAGGTAGAAACAATCCAAGTAGCCATCAATAAAATAGGCAATTAAGTGTGGTATAATCAGTTACAGAAAAGAAATCCATGCAGAGATACAAATAAATGAATTATAACTATACTCGTGAGCACGGATGAATCTTTGAAATAAAATTTAAGTGAAAAATCAAGGAATACAAACAGTATCACAATTTTATACAAAGTAAAAAACAAGGAAAAATGAAATAAAGATACTTTTAAACATGTATGCATATGTGAAACAACTATAATGAAAGCAATGGAATGATAAAGATTTCAGAAGAGTGGTTACTCCTCTTAGTGGGGCAGATGGGGAGATGGGACTGGAGAAGAACATTAGACGGTTTGAATGGTTTTTGTAATGCTTGCTATCTTAATTTGGGAAGTGAACTTGAGTATTTCATGCTTATGCTTCAAAGTTTTAAATATATTACAGTTTAAATTTTGCATGATGAACTTCATAAAAATGAAAAAAAAAAAACACCTATTGTTACTTATCTTTGCCCTGCAACTTCTAGGAGCCTCTCACACAGCTGGTGTGAAGGAGTCCTCTCACTTCAGATAAAGCCCATCTTTCCATGATGCTCCAGATTGCTTCCACTGCCTTCTTTTTCTTGCATAAACTCTCAACACTCACCCAGTTCCCCCACTCCACTACTGCCACTGCAGAAAGTAGACCCTCTTCAGTTTGCCTGCCTTCCTTTTACAAATTTGCCCCTGGCATCCTCAGAGTGGATCAAATGGTTCTCTGGCAGCTTTCCACCAGCACAGACTGAATGCTGTGTTGGAAGACCCCTGTAAGCATATGTGTTAGCAATCACGAAACAAACAGGGTCCACCAGGGGAAACAAATAAGGGGAATGGGAATCTGGCTAGAGGTTAAGGTAAGGCTTTGAGCAAAAGGCAGCAATAGAACAGGACTTCAAAAAGTGAGTAGAATTTTGATGGATAAGACAATGAACATTCCCTGCAGAAGGAAATAGCATCATGAGAGAACACTAGATGGCTTCTGGAACATTGAGTCTTTGGGGTTGACTCATTCACAGAAGAAAAAAGGCAGGTGAGAAAAATTGGATTGAGAGACTAGCATGAGGTTAGGATGGCATGTGAAAGAATTCTCTTTATTCTTTAGAATATGAGACACCACTGAGGGTTGATGAGTAAAGATTGACATGACCAGAGCTCTCTATGAAGATTTAAATAATTACTCTTGAGCATTTACTATGAAAAAGGCACTGCATGTGCATCTATGAGGTGGGGGTGCAAAAAACCAAAAAGACTGAAGATATGATCTTGCCCTAGTGACTCATAATCCAGTTGGAGTCAAAGAACATAATCAAGGAAAAAGGCTAAAGCAACAGGACACTTTTCCAGCCTCCCTGAAACAGGTCTCTAGAGTGTGGTTTCCTTATTTGGTTAGAATCAGTGTGAATAACCAGCCAAGTGCCCAAAGTACAAAGTCAGATCATAAATTTATGCCTTGCTCAGCATACTAGAAGTTGAATTGATAATTGGGTGGTATAATGCTAGGAGAGAGGTCATTACCAGCCATGGGGAAATACACATTCCCTTTTACTGGAATAACCACTGGAGCTGTGGCCACAAGTCTGAAGGACCCTGTTTTCAAAGTACAGACTACAGAAATTTACACAGCCATGTGGTGTGTAACTCAAGAGTGTGATGTCCAGTAGAGGATGGATTTGCCTTTGCTGAGCAATGAGCTCCAAAGAAGGAATGTACCAGATTTTCTACCAGAAAAGCAGCAGGTTATTGATGCTGAGAATGCCAGACAGAATCCTCTTATGCATCTCTTCAGCTTGATCTTGAAATTGCTCATATTGTGAAACCCCTCATGTATCAGTCTGGATAAATGCACCAACCTACCTCAGGGGTGGCAAGGTGATCTATTTATGTTTATCACTGAATATTGACTGAGATCCTGATGGCATGGAGCAAGCTGGGTCTTTCTTCCTTCCCACTTATCCATCATCTCCCAAGCACCAACACACCCTATTGAAAAGAGGTTGCCAAGACATATGCTAAAATTATATTGTATTTCATCTTACTTTGGAAGTAATGAGATCGTTTAACATGAAATGTAATTTAAAAGTGCAATGGGGCTTTTTTTTTTCTTTTCTCCTCGGTTGGTAATAGCTTCAGACTCCGCATGCAGCTGACTGACACATCAGTAACAGGTACAAAATGAGACCTATTCCTTTCAGAAAATGAGTGTCCGCTGAGAGAGTTGGACAGAAAGCAGGAATGGCGTGAGTCTTTGAAGACAGTGCCTATGCCTTGAGCTCATCTCCCAAAAGATTCAGGATACATTACTCTGGGCTCCACACAAAACCAGGTTCACAATAAAAGAGGAGTTTTAAAATACATGCATATTAAGATAACTCCAAAATGAGACACTAAGAGGCAGCTCAAACCACATTCCTTTCCCTTTTCCTCCCCTCACCCACTTTAGAAAATAGTATGTCTTTCTTCCAGGACTCTAAAACAGAGCAGCTGATTCTGATCCAAAGATGCCAGGTACATGAACAGTGTTTGTTACCCCTTGAGGGATAGAACAGCAGGAATTGGCAGCACTGGGCAAGGCTGGAAATGTCATCTTCTGGAAATTTTCACAGTCAAGATAAGTTATACTTTGTAGGACAGCTAATAGTTTTAAATTCACATATTTGAGAAGAAAGTGGTAATTGTGTGGTAAAATATTAACAAAGCTCAAAAGATAGAGCTAGATCATCTCAGTCTCTGGTACAAACAATACATGACATGTGTGATTTGTTATAAACCTATCTGTAAACATTGATGACCTCCTGTACTGCTATAATTTAAATATATGGTCAATGTGAAGATTAATACAGTCAAATAATCATCTAGAGATACGAATACTATGTTAACAGAATAGAAGATAATGGCCCCAGAAGATTGGATGTTGGCGTGCTTCATTATCTTGAATGTGTTTTAGATTTATTCAACAGTCAAAACCATATAGTAAAAGACAAAGAGATTCATGTCTGTTTTCCTGGCTTTTGCAGGAATAAGTTGTGCAACCTCAAGTAAGTTGTTTACCTCTCTTGGCCTCATTTTTTCTCATCTGTAAAAGGGAGTTGTTAGTGCATAACCTATAAGATACTTAGGTAAATCAACTGGTGTCTTGTTAAAGCTCACATTTTTAATAAGTATTTTGAAATGCCCAATGGATCCTTGTCATTCAAGGTGTGGTCCATAAACCAGCAGCATCTACAATCACCAAAAGCTCATTAGAAATGTACTCTCAGACCTCACTCCAAACCTAATCGGATTCTGCATTTTAACCAGACTCAGGTAATTTGAATCAGTCTTAAAATGCAGATTATGATTCAGGTCTGGATGTGGACTGAGGTTCTGCATTCCTAACAAGCTCCCCAGCTCTTCATCCAGGGACCACATGCTGGGTAGCAAGATTGAAAGAATGGCTGGCACACTGGAGGTGCTTAATAGCCTACAGCGTTGGTTTTCAAACTTGGTGCATCAAGATCACCTGGAGGGCTTGTTCAACCATGGATGGATCAGCCTCACCCCCAGAGCTTCTGATTCAGTAGGTCTGGTAAGTCCCATACTTTGCATTTCTAACAAGTTCCCAGATGATACTGATGCTGCTGGTCCAGGGATTACATTTTGAGCATCAATGGTCTACAGACTTGTGTGGAAAACAAAGGATTAACTATGACAGAATAAGGAAAAACAAGACAAACACTATATGATTTTTAGTTATAATCTAGGGGTTACAAAATCTAGAAGGAAATACACAGTAGACATTCTTTTATGGAGTTTGGAGTATTTTCTGTTTGCCAAGTGTAACTGACAGTGAAAGATTGTCTCTTATCAAACCACTTCTTCCTTCCTAGGTTGCAGAGTCCCAGAAGCAGCAGCTCCTTAGAGCTCCTGACCTTTCCCATTTACACAAGAGGCTACTGGCCTTTAGAGATAGACAGGTTGATTTGGAGTGAAAAAGAGAGGAGACTAATAAGAACAGGGGAGGCAGTGATTAAAACAGTAAGCATAAATGAGTAAATGGGTGAGCATGCTGAAGTTTGGGTGTCCTCACAGATTTAGCAAGGTGGTTGTGGCCATAATACTCACCATTTGTTTTGTTATGTCCCACCTTTGTTCCTAAAAGGTTTTAAAAAATATTTTGAAAATGCATCTCAGCTTCATCAACCTCAAGGTAGCAAATTTTGGAATAGTAAGTTTTCGTGGTGCTGGAAACAATACCAAGATTCACCATCATTGCCCTTCATTGGCAGGGGAGCTGTGAGCTAGGTGCTAGACTTTGCAGAGAGGCAGCTGTCTCCTTTGAGCACAGATTGCACAGGGTCTGGCATGTCCAGCCCCAAGGCCCCTAGCACTTCAATGCAAACTTCCCTGCAGGTATAAGAAAGCCCTAACACCCCTTTGATTCAAGCAAGACAGTGGATGTTCAATAAAGGTTTTTATACTTCAAAGGGAAGCTACCCCATCTCCTAAAAAGTGAGCTGATGTCTCCGAATTGGGGGATCGAGTAAGTGCAAATCATCATTTTAAAATCTTATAGAATCCATTCTGAGAAAATAAGGGCGATGCACATAGTTATAAATGCTCAGCATTTAGCCAATAGAATACTATACAGCCACTAATAATTAGGTCCATGAAACCAAATTATAATTATGGTATTATGGCAAAATTTTTAAATTAAATACTACATTGTATCTAGGGCTTAACTATAGATATATATATTTTAAAATTCTGTGCCCAAGAAGCACCTGAAAGAAAACACTGCAAAACGTAGGCATTGGCTGTATTTACAGTATAGCACACTTCAAAATTTGTTGTTTCATAAGTATGCACAAAATTCATAATGAAAAATGAGCCTTTTAAAAATTAAAATTAACAATTTAAAAGGCATAATGTTGGCAAGAGTAAAAAAAAGAAAAGATATTTTACTCTAATTACAGTCATGCTAAAACACCTACGTGTTAAAAAAAAAATAAAGAATTCAGTGCATTAATAGTGATTGCTTTTATTGAGACTTAGGGCAGTTGAGAAGGGGGGTGGTGTTTATCTGGTTGTCGAATTTTTTCAGTGTGATTTAGAATGAAACAAGTGTAAAATGTAATGGGGACGTAAATGTTCCTGGGAGTAGATTTGCAGTTTATTTAAAATAAAATGTCAACAACAGCTTGCTCCTTGGCATCTCTCACTGAAGAGCTTGGAGACCACATCCTGGCCTCTCTCGGTCACCCCCATGCCTGAGCCTATGCTCCCACATGGGGTCAGCACGAACAGGAAGCTCATTGTTCTTCGCACTTGGATGGAAGCCCAGTGGAGGAGCATGCCTTACTTTTAAGAGCTTCAGGAGTGGTCACAAGCCTGTCAGCCAGAATCCTGTCACCTGACTCAGAGGCCAGCCTAGGTCCCTAGCAGCCCCACTCCCATGGCCATTAGCCAACATGGCTTTGTGCCCATCAGCTATGCAACATACCAACTTCATGTGATAAGTGACTACATATCTGGGGCTCAGGAAAAGTGCAGAAAATAGAAAAGATTGCTTTTATTTACTTATTTTAAATTTTTTAATGTTTGAGACACAGAGAGAAAGACAGAGCATAAGAAGGGCAGGGGCCGAGAGAGGAGACACAGAATCTGAAACAGGCTCCAGTCTCTAAGCTGTCAGCACAGAGCCCGACACAGGGCTCGAACCCACAAGCCATGAGATCATGACCTGAGCCGAAGTCAGATGCTTAACTGACTGAACCACACAGGTGCCCCCAAAAAGACTACTTTTAATCAACCATGCCAAAGTAGGCCCTCCTGTATTTAGCAGTCAAGACCCCATCTGATGACTCTTTGTAGGGCTTTTCTCAAATACAAAAGGTTCTTTCACCATAAGTCCTAAAGGTCTAGGAATTTTGCCAGTAATCTTGGGAAAATTGAATTCTTTCTCATGTTATGAGCTCCACAGAGATGTTAAGGTGTCTTCTGGCCAGTCTTTAGATAACTTTCTCTAATGGCTCACAATGCCACATGGCAAATAATTTATTGAAAGTATGCATGAGGACAAGGAATTCATTAATTCTTTCTTTCATGCTCTCAAATTCTCCTTAAGTGACTTCTGTGTGCAAATAGCATGCGAGATGCTGTAGATAAAGTGCTGTATAAGACACAGTAGCCATCCTCAAAGAGGCCAAAGTCTAGATTAGAGACAACAGGAAAGAGGGAGGTTCGACAGGTGACAAAGACCTCTATGAGGTCAACATAAGGAATAAGAACAGAGGGCTGGGGGACAGAAGGATTCCTGGAGGAAATGATGTCTAAGCTGAGAAGGGAAGCATGGGTAGCAGTTAACCTGGCAAAGGGAGGGCAAGTTGGGGAGTGGTAGGGGGAAGAACTTTCTAGAAAGAACAGCAGGGTCAAAGGCCTAGAAGGACAAGAATGTGATCTGTTCATGAGACTTTTAAGTAGAACAGCATGACAGCAAAGCCGAGTTCAAGAGCAAAGTGATAAAAGACAGCTCAGGAAGTAAACAGAGGGGGGCAGGGGTCATAAAAGCTTTCTAAGCCATGTTGTCATGGTAGCATGTTTCAAAGCTGCTTGCCTCCTCCACCTGCTACTCCTACGAGTGGGGGAGGAAGGGAGAGGATGTTGGTCAAATCCCAGGACACATCTGGGTCAATATAACTGGTGTGGAGCCTTGTTTGTAAATACAAGGAGCTTGAAATGGTCCAGCCTGTTGGCTCGTTGTCTTGGGCTTGACTGCTTGCCATTCTGCCCCTTGGAATCTTTTTTGGAATCTTCCCTTTTCTCTTGGGTTCCTTTTTTCTTAGAGCAACTGGTATCTAAGGGGTGCCTGGAACTGTCTCCTATTCTAGAAGGTCTGTGCCCTGCAGAGACCAAGTGTGAAGTAGGGTGGAACCCAAGGGAAAGGAGGCAACCCCCAGACCCTTATACCTGCCTACTATCTGGTCAGGGAGCTTTGGCTGGTTGCCTGCCCTCACATGAGAGCTACAAATGTTCACTCACCAGGTAACACAAAAACTGGATGCGTAGAAGGCAGCTAAGAGAGTTAGCGTAGCAACTGTGTGTAATTTGAATATGCCCAAGTGGAAGGATTGCTTAGTCCTTTCTTGGAGAGGGATTGTGACAATGAGATAATACTAGACTCTGCCTCAGATTAGATGCTTAGTAAATGCATTCTTCTTCTCAACCCCCTTCACCACTGAGCTAAAATTCACAAAAATATGGCCAATTAATGTCTGCTTTGGAAATTAGCTCCAATCCACAAGAGGAGCCCTAAAGAGAATAACAGATGTGAATATTTTAGGGGGGAAACAGATAATTGTACCTTAACAATTAAGACGCATTTTTTTGTTAGGCCTTGTGCAAAGGCTTGCAAACCATGCAAATACTTTTCCTTTGGGAAGCTGTCAGTCCGATGGTGAGAGAAATCCACACAAATGACATGACTGGTGACTTGAAATACATGTACATAAAGAGCCAAGAAATGTAACAACTTGAAGATCCCCCCTCCCTCCCAGGTGGGAAAGTTATAGAAGGCTTCATGGAGGAAGGGGCTTTTGAGGGAGGGATAGGGTTTGGATTTCAGGGTAAAGGGAACAGAGTGAGCCAATATAGGGAGGAAGGAAATGGAAAAGAAAGCAGTTGTGTTGGATTGCTCAAGAGATACATCAAATGTTAGAACCAAAGAAGGTCAGTTGGAAAGGTCCATTGGGATCAAGTGACGGCAGGACTACAGGGCCAGCCTTTCATGCCTCTCCATCCTGCTCCAGTGGGGGCATCTGAGGACACTGTAGCAGGACTGGATGTGGTGGGTGAGTGTGGTCTCAAATAAATACTTATGGCCATTGTATAAATTTGCATTTTTGGTGTCCTGTGATGGAGTGCCAGGCCAGACCTCCCACCAAGTACATTCAAAGAGCAATTGTCCTATTTCCATCCTTGGTTGCTACACACCTGGCCCCCTCTCTCCTCATTGCATTCCAGAAAACTGCTGCCACACTCCCCAGGCATGAGGACCCATGCCATTGACCCATCCCAGGCAATGTGGCCAAAGACACAATTAAGATCCAGGACTCAGAACTGCAGCACACCTGCAACAGAGCAGGCCTGGGGATGACTAATTACAAAAGGCAGCCGCACTCCTAGCCTCTGCTTGGCAGAATCAGGGTAACAGCTGTGGAAAAGCAGCACCTGCTTCTTTTCTGCATCTTCTGCATGCTCTCCATACCCCCTGCTGCTGAGAAGGGAGCAAAGTACCCCATGCATGCCTCCATGAACAAGTCCTGTTCCAAATATTGTTTTTCTCAAAGAACTTTTCATTCCACCATGTTTACATGTCTCCGTGTTCACTGCTTTTGCATCTTAACTAGCCTGTGGCCAATAGCAGTCATATTCACACATTTAAGTAACATTCGAGTATCTCCCCCTCCCACAGACCCAAACAGTCTTGACTGTCATATCTTCCCCCGTCATTCCTTTTCATGCCTGTATTCCATATGGTAAAAGGAAGGCCCTCCACCAGGAGTGGTGATTGACAATTAAAATTATGAGATAGATTTCCAACTGAATGCCTTGTTAAACACATGTGATCAACACCATATAAAATGACACACTGCTGCTAAGGAACCATTGGCCCCACAGGGATGATTCCAGGGAGAAACTCTGTGACCAAATCTCCAACATAAGCAATAAGGAGGCACCCACTTTTAAAAATCAGCCGATGAAACCTAACAAGAAGTAGGATGCTGAAGAAAATCAATATTGGTAGATTTAAGCTGTGCTCACAAACGACTCAGATGTTTTTCTTAAGCCCTGATTTCTGAAGAGGTGTTAACTTGAAAGTGAATTATATAAAAAAGAATACTTCCTTTTGATAGAAACAATGATAGTTAAGGTCTCAGGTGAGTCAATAAAGTGTTATACATAGGTAATTAAACTGAAGAACACTACTACCAAACCATAGCACTCTCTGTTCTACAACACGGTTCTCTTCCCTACTTCTGTTTTCTGGATGCCCTCCACATGTGTCTACCTATCAAATCCTACTTCATTATCGAGACTCAGAACAGGTACCTCCTTCCTCCATGAAGCCTTCCTTACAACCTCAGACAAAAGAAAACGCTCTCCTCTTATGCTCCTGGAACTTTTTTGAGATATGGTTTCAGGAGTACAAAATAATGATGCAATACTTGTATGTATTACAAAATGATCATAGTAAGTCTAGTTAGCATCTGTCATCAGTCACAATTTTTCTTGTGATAGGAACTTTTAAGATCTACTCTTAGCAACTTTCAAACTTATAATACAATATTAATTCTAGTTCCCATGCTGTACATTGTTTTCCAAAGAGAAGTCCTTTCATTAAAGTGTTTTAATTGAAAAGCAAATGACTGATGTTAAACCAAACAAAATAAATAATAAATGGAACTTTGAGAAAGTGATTGAGTACCTGACCCATAATTGGGTGCAGGAAGGGGCTAATGGAATTTAAACCTGAAAAAACAAAAAATAAGATATTTTTCTTTTCTATAGTATTCCATTGTATGGCTAGGCCATACTTTAATCAGGCTCTAATTACTGAATGCTTTCTAGCATTTTTTTTAATGTTTATTTTTGAGGAACAGAGAGACGGAGTGAGAGCAGGAGAGGAACAGAGAGAGGAGATGACACAGAATCTGAAGCAGGCTCCTGGCTCTGAGCTGACAGCACAGAGCCCGACACAGGGCTTGAACTCACAGACCACAAGATTATGACATAAGCTGAAGTCAGACGCTTAACCCACTCAGCCAGCCAAGCACCCCTGCCTTCCTGCACTTTTTAATTGAGAATATAAATGTACTATCAATTTTATGGAATTATTACTTTAGAATAAACTATTGAAGACAACTTGACCCACAAATGGGCATATGTGTTTTTAAGCATTTAAACAAATTGATACTTCCATGTGAGAATTCTAATGTTTCTCAAAATAGAAAACAAAAGCAAAAATTCTACCTATTAGCTATATGCAACTCAAGTGAGTACGCTCAAGTTTCTATTTACAGTTAGTTTTGTTATTGAAAGTTTGATTGGTTTCATCCAATTCATTTTCTGCCTGCAGGCTCAGCCTCTCCTCCCCTGGACCCTTGAATCCTCTCTTCACCTTTTCCAGCCTGCTCAGTGTGGAAGGGGTCTCCCTTGCCCTCTGGCTATTGGTTGGGTTCAGCCAATGAGAGAGACCTTTAGAAAACCCCAAGAGGTGCTGGTAGAGGGAGAAGGAAGCAGCTCAGCACATATACTCCCCTGGCATCCTCCCTAGTACCTTGTCAGTAGCTGCATTTGTCTACCAAAGACCCTCACCCTTCAGACTTTGAGGGGCAAGGAATATGCAAATAGCAGCTCTCCATTCTTGCAAGTTCCTGGGGGGGGGGGGGGGTTGCTGTGCCTTGTTGGAATCCCTTAACCCAACCCACACCTCTGTGGAGTTCCAACCTCAAACACCTCTTCTCACCCTTCTGAGTGTTCCACCTGTTGCTTGATAGGCTTGGACTGACATGGTAATTGGTACCAGGGTCTGGGTGGCAACACTTAACCATCAGAGACATTGTGGACACAATTTCTAAAATTAGCAGAGATGTCTTTTATGAAAATGGAAGTATTTTGACCCATGAAACCTGTGACATTAACTGATTTGATTATGGGGCCCCTAGAAATAAAATAGATGGGCTGAGCTCAGGTGTACTTGATATTCTGGCTTTCGTTGGAAAAATCCTAATGTAAGTCACTATCATGACTTTCTATGGCCTTTTGTCCATTTGTAAGTCATAAGCTGGTTCACAGACACAGTAGGCTGCATGCTTTGAGGAAGGACTCCGCAATGCAGCCACAGGTATATACTGCAAATATACCTCCAGACCTTCCCTAGAGGGGCCTACATGTATTTAGAGGATAGATGTACCTTAGGGAAATAATATTCAGGTATTTCAAAAATCATAAAATTCTACCTCTGGATATCAAGCCCTGGAGAGTGAATTGCCACCATGCTCTACAGTTTGAGTGGTAACTTATGGGAGATACAGGGATTTGGGGATTGATTCACCTCTCAGTCTAGAGGAACCCATCATGATTTACTTGTCCAGTTTCAGCATGTAGAAGGCCACCATCAAAGACTTATGACACGGGGGTGGTAGTTCTTACTACAGCCCTATGTAACTAGGCTGTACAGAACCCAAATAGATGTGAATAGTTGTTGTACCTTATCACAAACTTAAAAATGATCACATTGGGGTGCCTCGGTAGCTCAGTCAGTTAAGTGTCTGACTTCAGCTAAGGTCATGATCTCACTGGGTTCAAGCCCCACATCAAGCTCTGAGCCTGAGGCTCCTTCAGATTCTCTGTCTCCTGCTCTCTCCCCACTCTCCCCTGCTCATGTTCTCTCTCTCAAAAATAAACATTTTAAAAAATGATCACAAACTGGGGCACCTTAGTGTCTCAGTTCATTAAGGATCCAACTTCGGATCAGGTCATAATCTCATGGTTCATGGGTTTGAGCCCCACATTGGGCTCTGTGCTAACAGCTCAAAGCCTGGAGCGTGCTTCAGATTCTGTGTCTCCCTCTCTCTCTGCCCCTCCCCACTCATACTCAGTCTCCCTCTCAAAAATAAACATTAAAAAAATGTTTTAAAAACTGATCACAAACAAATTTTACCTTTGGTTCCAAATGTGGTAAATTACTGAGAAATACCACAGTCTCTGGCCATGGGTTTGCAGCAGCCTGGGAAATGCCATTTCTCCAATTTCCATTGATAATTAGAATGGTTTGCCTTCACATGTCTTAGCTCAAGATCATGTTAATTCTTTATGTAATACTCTAATCTTCAGGGACCTTCAGGACTTTGATATTCTACATAACATCATGGTAGGCCATTGCCTTGGTGATCGCATAGTAATTGTACACAAGGAAACCTGCCCATCGTGAACTGGATGGTGCATGATTCACCAAATGATAGAGTTAGACACAGCATCCATTATTAAATGTAAATGATCTAATATGAGCCTGGGCTCAAGTAGGTACAGAAGGCCCAAGAAAATGTCATGAGTATGTAGCTCACTAGTCGCAAGGCACCTCTTCCTAATACTTCCCTTTTTCTTTTATCCATGCTGATTGCCTTATTGGGAATTCCTGATCACTAATTAGCAGAAGAGAAAAGATAGGAGCAAAGCTTAAGGATAGGTCTGCAGGATATACAGCTCAACTGGGGGGTGGCTTTGAAAGAGTCATGAAGGACAGACTTTGGATAGTATATATGACTGCCTAATTTGTGTAGAAAAGACAAAAGTGAGGCTCCAGATGAAGTCCTTAGTGGTAGTTAAACCTGGGTGGCTCACTGGGAACATGGGAATATCAAGATTGGAAAACTGGTGATAAGGAACTGTAGACTAGAGATGTGTGGACAGATTTCTCAGAATGGGCACAGAGAAGATACAATCTCTTACAAAAATGCCCGCCAGAAGGCACCCAGTACAGAGCAGGCTCTTAATAATCACTTAAAGTATGGATATCAGTCATCCTCTTTCCCCAGCAACCCCAGTGCTTGCTCAATGGGCTCATGTTCAAAGTAGCCATGGAGGCAGGGTTGGAGGATGGACTCAAAATCAAGGACTTCCCTTCATGAGACTCATTTAGTTCCTGCTACTATTGAGTGCCCTACCTGCCACTAGCAAGCTGTGCTCAATATGGCCCTAAGCCCTGGGTATAACAGAGAGCCACCTGGGATGAGTTGATTACATTGGTCCTTACATTATGAAAAGGGAAGCAATTTGACCTCACCAGGATAAAGGTTCTGTACATTCTATCAATGGATTTGCTTTCTCGTCTGTAGTACTTTGGCTAGGACCATGATTGATACCTTATCAACTACCACAGTATCCCAAATAACCTCTCCAAAAAAGCAATTATTTTATGGTAAAAGAATACATCGATGGGTTCAAACCCAGGAAATTACAAATGTGTCCCATTACCCAGAGGCAGCAAGCTTGATAAAATGGTAAAGGCTTTAGTTGCAGAGCCAGTGGGGAAACCACATTCAGCAATGTTGGGAGCTGCCTTATAAGATGTGTAGTATATTCCTTAAATCAGCAGTCAATATGTGGGGCCACTCTAATTGCCAGAATGCATGGGTCTGGGAAGTAAAATGTGAAAGTGAACTTGTTGCTCTCCCTGTTTTATCTAACGGTTCAATGAAGAAACTGCTTTCCTCTGCTAGGACCTTGGGTTTGAGTGAATTGGCATTGCTAGTGCCCCAAATAAAAAAGCTTCCACCAGGGATCACCAACCTATTTCAATGAAATAACACCTGACACTAAACTAACTCTGGCCATTTTTAATTCCTCATACCACCAAACTAATAAGTAGAGAAGGAGTCATTCTACTGACTGGAGTGATTGATCAAATTACCCAGGGGAAATTGGGTTGCTTCTATGCAATAGGAGTGAGTGGGACTATCTCTGGGAGGCAGGGATTCACTGTATTGGTGTGAAGTTGCAGCAATACACAAAGAACTTGATCTTGTGAAAATGACAGTGGGCATAATTTCGATACAATGAAATCCCACCCACCCTAGCGAGAGGTAAGGGGAACATGGAAGGGGTGGTGAAAAAGAAAGTTATGGTTATTAACTTAGGACTCTTGGCCAGTTACAGAAGCAGGAGCTGGAATAGCTGCTATATATTATGTACAGTCCTTGGTCCCCCATGTTTCACCCCTTGTAATCTCAATTCAGAACACCTGAGGTTTCATGTAGTAATACAATCCCAGTCTATTCAGTTGAGATCATTTCTTTTAATGCCTATTAATCTTCTTTAGTTTCTTCTCCTAATACTTCTGTTCTACAGATATTGATTCCCTGGCTCTATTCTTGAGGTTTCTTCCTATTTTCACTTTTAATTCCCACCTCTGACTTTTGGTTTTGTGTTCTGTGAGGATGATGTTTGTTGGCCTGATTTATAATATGGTTTTCTTAAGTATCCATTGTGATGTTTATTCTATTTTGTCTTGCAGAAATTATGATTTCCAAGATCTCTTTCATTTTTAGGATTATCCCTTCCCATAGCAGTCCTCTTAGGTGATATCCTCTCCAATCTCATGGCAAATACAAATTTAATGCTTTTGCATTCTTTCTCATTTTCTGGCCACTCAAGCTTGATTCACTCTTCAAACTGCTGGTTTTTGTTTGTTCACTTTACAAAGAAAATTGAGATAGGTGGTTTGGGTTCATATTAGAATCACTTGAGGAGAAGGGGCCAAGATGGTGGAGCAGCGTGGAAATTCTCTGCTTCTCTCATCGCTAGAAAATTGATCCGAGGATTAACACAATAATCTGCGTAACTTGAGCCACACAACTCAGCATGTATGCAGCATGAAGAGATGAACTGGGGGGGGAGAGAAGCCGTGAAGGGTAGGGAGCAGTATTTGCTGAGAGGACAGAGAAAGGAGGGAGAGTACAGGAAAAGCACTCGCCACCCCCAACAAAGTAGCTTGAAAGAAAGAATGGAAACACCCACAAGTGACTGAATGAAGAAGGGAGAAAGGAGAGAGGTTTTCAGTACTATTAGGACTCTATAAACAGGTCAGAGCAGCATCGGAAATTCCACAGCCCAATACTTGGTAGCGCTCTGGTGGGATGAGCAAATCCTCAGGAGCTTGCAGCGAGGTCCAAGGGGATCATGGGCCAAACAGGGAGAAACAGTTCCCCTGCTACTTCACTAGGAGGTCATCTGGTAGAGGCCTTATGGCCTCCCCATAGGCAAAGTTCCCAGCAGACCCCAGAGAACACAATTGCTTTTATCAGAACAAAAACACCACAGTGTCATGAAACCTGGCACTGGTTGGGTGCTGTGATTTACCATAATCCCTGAACTGCTGCTGCTACAGGATCACAGGAACTTATTCTGAGGAAAGCCAGCACCCAGACACAACCTCTGAGCCTCTGCAGCAGTGCTGTCACAGGAACATTCCAGGGGGCAAGCCAGCACCCAGCCATTGCTCAGTGAGACCCTCCTCCAGAGGGTCAGAGCAGGTCCAAGCCGCAGGGCCCTCAGAAGTGGAGGGTTTGAAAACACAGCCCCATCTGAGATAAAATTTGCGAAGAAGATACCACCTGGCAGGCTGATGGCTTGAATGCAGACAGTGTAGAAGCCGGGAGTGGAGGGAAGACAGAGACAAAGGAGGGGTGCTTGATTGCCAGTAGGGTAGAGCACAGAGTTCCAGAGCCAGAGACTGGGAAACTGGGTAAGGTCATTTTCACCTCTCACCCACAAGCACATGCTCCACCTAGTAGAGAATAGAGCTGTTACACCAGCACCATCCAACTGTGCCATCCAAGCCCCAGAGGACCCCACCAGTCTCTCCACTTAGTGTACAGACTATAAAGTGCTTTATAGTTTGACTTCTGGAGGAAATTGGATGTAATTTCATTCAGATTTCATTCTGTTCACTGGTCAATTTTTTTTTTTATTTTTCTTATATATAAATGAGAAAAAAAATTCTGTTTGTATAATTTATTTTACTCTTATTTTTATTTTTTCTAAATTGACTATTTTACCTTCAATTAATTTTGTTCTATTTTATTGTATACAATTTTGAATTTTTAAGCATTTTCTTTTTTCTTTTATCTTTCTATTTTTTTCTCTATTCAATCAAGCTTCTTTCAACAACCAGACTAACCAATACCTCAGATCTAGCTTCCTTTGATTTTTGTGTTGTTTTTAATCATTTTAATTTTAATTTTTTGCTTTATTGTTTTTCTTCCTCCAAAATAACAAAATGAAGGAATTCACCCCAAAAGAACAGGAAGAAATGACAGCCAGGGACTTAACACACATATAATGAATATGTCTGAACTAGAATTTAGAATCAGGATAATAAGAATACTAGCTGGGGTCAAAAAAAAGCATAGAATCCCTCTCTACGGAGATGAAAGTAGTAAAATCTAGTCAGGATGAAATTAAGAACGCTACAACTGAGATGCAATCTCAAATCAATGCCACAGTGGCAAGGATGGATGAAACACAGCAGTGAATTGGAGATACAGAAGACAAAATTGTGTAGAATAATGAAGCAGAAAAAGAGGGAAACTAAGGCAAAAGAGCACAATATAAGAATTAGAAAACTCAGTGACTCAAAAAAAAGGAACAATATCTGAACCATAGGAGTCCCATAAGAAAGGTTTATGCGAGAAAATCATAGAGTAAAACTTTCCTAATCTGGGAAACACACAGACATCAAGATCTAAAAAGCACAGAGAACTCCCATTAGATTCAATGAAAGCCAACCATCAACAAGGCATATAATAGTCAAATTCACAAAATACACAAAGAATTTTGAAAACAGCAAGGGAAAAAAGTCTTTAACCTATATGGAAAGACAGATCTGGTTAACAGCAAACCTATCCACAGAAACTTGGCAGGCCAGAAAGGAGTAGCAGGATATATTCAACATGCTCAATCAGAAAAACATGTAGTCAAGATTTCTTTATCCAGCAAGGCTGTCATTAAAAATAGACTATAAAGAGTTTCCCCAAACAAAAATTAAAGGAGTTTGTGACCACTAAACCAGCCCTGCAAGAAATTTTCAGAGGGACTTTCTGAGAGGAGAAAAGATGAAACAAGAGAGACCAAAAGCAACAAAGACTAGAAAGGACCAGAGAACACCACCAGAAACTCCAACTCTACAAGCATCATAATGGAAATAAATCCATATATTTCACTCTAAACGTCAATGGACTAAATGCTCCAATCACGGGGCGCCTGGGTGGCTCAGTCGGTTAAGCAGCCGACTTCGGCTCAGGTCATGATCTTGCGGTCCGTGGGTTCGGGCCCCGTGTCAGGCTCTGTGCTGACAGCTCAGAGCCTGGAGCCTGTTTCGGATTCTGTGTCTCCCTCTCTCTGACCCTCCCCCATTCATGCTTTGTCTCTCTCTGTCTCAAAAATAAACAAACATTAAAAAAAAGACATAGGGTAACAGAATGGATAAGAAAACAAGATCCATCTATATGCTATTTACCAGAGACCCACTTTAGACCTAAAGACACCTTCAGCTTGAAAGTAAGGGGATGGAGAACCATCTATCATGCTAACGGTCATCAAAAGAAAGCCAGAGTAGCCATACTTCTATCAGAAAATCTAGACTTTAAATACTGTAACAATAGATGAAGAAGGGCATTATATCATAATTAAGGGATCTATCCACAAAGAAGATCCAACAATTGTAAACATTTATGCTCCCAACATGAGGCAACCCAAATCTATAAATCAAACATAAAGAAACTCATTGATAATAATGCAATAGTAGGGGACTTAAGCACCCACTTACAGCTGTGGACAAATCATCTAAACAGAAAAGTCAACAAAAAAGCAATGGCTTTGAATGACACACTGGACTGGGTGGACTTAACATATATTTAGACTATTTCATCCTAAAACAGAATACATTATTCTTCTCGAGTGCACAGAGAACATTCTCCAGAATAGATCACATACTTGGGACACAAATCAACCCTCAACAAGTTCAAGAAGATCGAGATCATACTGTACATATTTTCAGACTACAGTGCTATGAAACTAGATCACAAGAAAAAAATTGGAACGACAACAAATACTTGGGGATTAAAGAACATCCTACTAAAGAATGAACGAGTTAACCAAGAAATTAAAGAGGAAATTAAGTACATGGAAGCCAATGAAAATAACACCACAGTCCAAAACCTCTGGGATGCAACAAAAGCAGTCATAAGAAGGAAGTATATAGCAATCCAGGCCTTTCTAAAGAAGAAAGGGGGCACCTGGGTGGCTCAGTCGGTTGAGCGTCTGACTTCAGCTCAAGTAATGATCTCTCTGTCCCTGAGTTCAAGCCCCGCGATGGGCTCTGTGCTGACAGCTCAGAGCCTGGGGCCTGTTTCGGATTCTGTGTCTCCCTCTCTCTCTGCCCCTCCACCACTCATGCTCTGTCTGTCAAAAATAAATCAACATTTAAAAAAAAAAAAAAAGGAAGAAAGGTCTCAGATACACAACCTAACTTTACAGTTTAAAAGCTGGACAAGAACAGTAAATAAAGCCTAAGAACAGCAGAAAATGGGAAATAATAAAGATTAGAGCAGAAATCAATGCTATCAAAATAAAAAAAAAGCAAGGAAAAGAAAGAAGAAAAAGAAATGGTAGAACAGATCAATGAAAGCAGGAGCTGGTTCTTTGAAAGAATTAGCAAAATTGATAAACCCCTAGCCAGTTTGATCAAAAAGAAAAAGGACCCAAATAAATAAAATCAAGAATGGAAGAGGAGAGATCACAACCAAGACTGCAGAAAAACAATAAGAGAATATTATGAGCAATTATATACCAATAAATTGGGCAACCTGGAAGAAATCAACAGATTCCTAGAAACGTATAAACTCCCAAAACAAACAGGACTAAATGGAAAATTTGAACAGACCTATAACCAATAAAGAAATTGATTTACTTATGAAAAACCTCCCAAAAAACAAGAGTCCAGCACCGGATGGCTTTCCAGGGGAATTATGCCAAACATTTAAAGAATTAACTCCTTTTCTTTTGAAGCTGTTCCAAAAAATAGGAATGGAAGGAAAACTTCCAAACTCTATGAAGCCAGCATTACCTTGATTCCAAAACCAAAGACGCCACCGAAAAGGAAAGCTATAGACCAATTTCCTTGATGAATGTGAATGTTTAATATCACTAATCATAATGATCAAGGAAATGCAAATCAAAACCACAGTAAGACATCACCTGACACCTGTCAAAATGGCTCATGTCAAAAAGACAATAACTAAAATAAGAAAAACAGAGAGGGAGGCAAATGATAAAAGACTTTTAAATACAGGGAAGAACTGAAGGGTGCTGGAGGTCAGGTAGGTGGGGTGATGGGTTAAATGGTGATGAACATTAAGGAGGGCACTTGTTGGATGAGCAATGGGTGTCATATGTAAGATGAATCACTGAGTTCTACTCCTGAAGCCAAGACTAAACTGTATGTTAACTAATTTGAAGTTAAAAAGAAAAGAAAAAAACAACAAGTGTTGGTGAGGATATGGAGAAAAGGGAACCCTCAGGCTCTGTGAGAATGTAAGTTTGTGCAGCCAATATGGAAAACAGTATGGAGGTCTCCCAAAACATTAAGGATATAACTACCATGTAGTCCAGAAATTCCACTTCTGGGTATTTATCTGAACAAAAATAGTAATCTGAAAAGACATATGTACACCTATGTTCATTGCAGCATTATTTACAACAGTCAAGATATGGAGCAACCCAAATGTCTATCAATAGATAAATGGTTAAGGAATATATGGTACACACATATACACAGTGGAGTATTAGTCAGACATAAAATAATGAGATCTTGCCATTTGTGACAACATGGATGGACCCAGAGAATATTATGCTAATTAAGTCAGAGAAAGGTAAATACCATATAATTTTACTTATATGTGGAATCTAAAAAACAAAAAAACAAACCAGAAATGGACTCCAATACAGAAAGTAAACTGGCCATTGTTGGGGCAAGGGAGGTTGGGTTGAGCAAAATAGGTGAAGGGAATTACGTGGTACAAACTTCTACTTACATAATAACTAAGTCACAGGGATGGAAAATATAGCATAGGAAATATAGTCAATATTGTGGTAACTAGGATGACAGACATAACTAGACTTATTGTGATCATTTCATAACATACGTAAGTGTCCAATCATTATGTTGTATACCTGAAACTAATAAAATAATGTATGCTAACTCTACTTCAAGTTTTAGAAATATGGTGGGGCGTAATCAGTCTTGGATTCCTACATGACTATTAATCCACATGAGTCAAACTGTGTGTTATGACACCAAGAATTTGAAATCGTTTTTGAATACATTAGTCTGATTATTTTGTATCCTGGTTTATCCCCTGCATAATATACCATTATTTCTCCATACCTTTAAATATTATCCAAAAACAAGTTTAATGGCTCCATATTTTATTACAAATTTATGTACCATGTATTTACTGAACTAATCCCCTATTGAAGCTTTTTTGGAAACTATAAATATTGTTATGAGCTTCTCTGTGTTTGGCATTAGTTCTTTATCAAATTCCACTAGTGCTACTTCTGTGATTAAATAGGGTTCAATACAATGTTGCTTTCTGTTACTTGCAGCAATAACAGAAGTCTAAAAAATTTAAAGTTTTTATATGGAGATGACATTATTTGCATAGAAAAGTCCTTTAAAAATCTATAAACAACTAGAACAAGCGAGTTTACCAAGTCCGGATCATATAAAGTAGGCAAAAATAAAATTTTATACACTAATGTGCAAACAATTGAATAGAATAAAAACAATTTATAATAGCATCAGAAGACAAAACCCTTAATATTTAGTTTATAAATAAAAGACATACAAGACCTCTATATTGAAAATTATGAAACATTGATGAGAATTTTAAGAATGAAGAAATATACAATTTTTAACTAATGGGACTGGAAGAATATCCATATGGAAAACAATGAATCTTGGCCTCTTACCTCATATCATACACAAACACTAATTCAAGATGAATTATAATCCTAATTGCAAAATTATAAAACTTCCTGGAAAAAAAACCCCACATACCATCTTTGCAACCTATGGGTAGGCAAAAGTTTTAAGACAGAAGTGATCACAAATGAGAAAAATTTCATAAATAAAAAAACTTTTGATTATAAGACATCATTAATTATGGACAAATTATAGATAGGGAAACGGTATTTGCAAAATGACTATCTCATGAATGCAACTCAATAAAAACTCAAAAACCAAAATGCTAAGTAAATAAGTGGAGAAAAGGTATAAACAGATAGTTTACAAAGGAAGATACATGTATAGCCAAAAGGCACTTAAAAAGATCAACATTATTAGTTATGAGGGAAATGCAAATTAGAGCCACAACGAAATACCACTATACACAACCTGGTGTGGCTACATTTAAAAAATAAGTAAATATAAAGTCAAACAGCAGCACCAATGGATAAAGATGTGGAGCAACTGGAACCTGCATACGTTTTTGGTACAAATGTAAAATAGTGCCACCTGTCTGGAAAATATCTCCCAGAATATACTTATTCTATGACCCAGCAATTCCATACAGGAAAATACATGCCTATAAATTGTATAAGAATCACGTTTTTGTTTATAATAAGTAAAAAATGCAGATACACGAGGTGTCCAACAGGAGAATAATCTTCAGTATATTCATGTGATAGAATATTGCTTGCCAATAAAAGGAATTAACTGTTGAAAAATCAACAGCATGGCTAAGTGCAAAAACACTTTTCGGCCTGAAAAATAACCGTACACAAAAGGGCATATACACATGATTTCATTTATCTGAAGTTTTAGAATAGGGAAAATATACGATCAAAACCAAAGTAGTTGCCTCTGTGGAAGGAAGTGTAGGCAAGGGTTTATTGGGAATGGGCATGAAGAAGATTTCTGGGGTAATGATATTGTCCAATATGGCTTTTTGTTCTCTCAAAAAAGTGGGTATAGAAGAAATGTAACTCAACATTATAAAGGACTTATATAACAAGCCCATAGCTAACATCATACTCGGTGAAGAGCGGAAATCTTTTCCTCTAAGATCAGGAATAGGACAAGGTTGTGCACATTCGTTACTTTTATTCAACATGTAATATTACAAGTCCTAGTCAGAGAAGGGGCGCCTGGGTGGCTCAGTCGGTTAAAAGTTCCACTTCAACTCAGGTCATGATCTCGTGCCTGGAGTCGGGCTCTGTGCTGACAGCTCAGAGCCTGGAGCCTCTTTCAGATTCTCTCTCTCTCTCTCTCTCTCTCTCTCTCTCTCTCTCTCTGACCCTCCCTCATTCATGCTCTCTCTCTGTCTCAAAAATAAACATTAAAAAAAATTTTTTTTTAATAAAAACAAGTCCTAGTCAGAGCAATTGGGCAAGAAAAAAAAAAAAGATATTCCAAGTTGGAAAAGTAAAACTGTCACTATTCATAGATGTGGTCTCAAAACTACACGCGCGCATGCACACGCACACCCTGTTAGAACTAAAAAATGAATTAAATTGCAGAACCCACACAGGTATGCAAAAAACTGTTACATTTCTATACACCAACAACAAATTAGGAGAAAGAGAAAATAAGAAAACGCTCTCATTTCCAACTACATCATAAAGAATTAAGTATCTAGGAATGAAAGACCTCTACACTGAAAACTATAAATCGTCAATGAAAAAAAAAAAAAGGAAGTTGACACAAATAAATGAAAAGATATGCCATTCTTATGGACCGGAAGAATACAGTTACAATGTCCATACGATTAACACAATCTACAGATTCCATGCAATCCTCAGAATTCTAATGGCATTTTTTTTCACAGAACTACAAGTACACCTAAATTTGTATGAAGCCACAAAATACCCTAAACAGCCAAAGCAATCTTAAGAAAAACAATGCTGAAGGCACCCATATCCTGATTTCAAACTGTATTACAAAGGAGGTGAGAATGTGCCATTAGGAAATGACAGTCTCTTCAATAAATGGTGTTGGTAAAACTGGACCCACACACAAAAGAATGCAACTGGCCACCACCTTAACACCACACTCAAAAGTTAACTTAAAATAGATGAGAGACCTACACGTGAGACCTGAAACCATAAGAAAACATAGGCAATAAGTTTGACACTGGTCTTCGTGAGGAGTTTCTGAATCTGATACCAAAAATAAAGGCAACAAGGCAAAAAAAAAAAAAAAAGTGGGATTACAAACTAAGAAGCTTTTGAACAGCAAAGAAAACCGTTAACAAAATGAAAAGGCAAACTACTTAAGGAAAGAAAATTTTCCAAATCATATCTCTGATAAGAGTAATATCCAAAATATATAAGGAACTCCTGCAACTCAACAGTAAAAGATTATTTTTTTTTTAATTTTAAAAGGCAGAGTAGGGGCACCTGGGTGGCTCAGTCAGTTGGGCATCTGATTTTGGTTCAGGTCATGATCTCATGGTTCGTGGGTTTGAGCCCCAAGTTGGGCTTTGTGCTGACAGCTCAGAGCCTGGAGCCTGCTTCTGATTCTGTGTCTCTTCCTCTCTCTCTGCCCCTCCCCCTTCAAAAATAAACAGACATTAAAAAAAAATTTTTTTTTTTAATGGGCAGAGGATGTGGAGGCACCTGGGTAGCTCAGTCGATTAAGCATCAGACTTTGGCTCAGGACATGATCTCACATTCATGAGTTCGAACCCCGCATCAGGCTCTCTGCTGTCAGTGTGGAGCCTGCTTTGGATCCTCTGTCTGTCTCTATCTCCCCCTCTCCCACTCACTCTCTCAAAAACAAACATTAATAAATAACTTAATTAAAACTGGGCAGAGAATCTGAATAGATGTTTTTCTGAAGAAGACCTACCAATAGACAATAAGTACATGACAAGCTGCTTAACATCACTCCTCAGGGAAATGAAAGTCAAAAATCATGAGATATCACTCCACACCTGTCAGAATGGCTATTATCAAGAAAAGAAAAAACAAGTGTTGGTGAGGGTGTGGAGAAAGAGAAATCTTGTGCACTGTGGGTGGGAATGCAAACTGTGTAGCCACTATGGAAAACAGTAAGGCTGTTCTCAAAAAATTAAAAATAGAACTATCATATGATCTAGCAATCCCATTTCTGCATATTTATCTAAAGAAACTGAACAGTAACTCCACAAGATATATGTACCTCCATGAACAGCATTATTTAAAATAGCCAAAATACAGAAACAAACCAAAGGTCCAATGATGGATCAACAAATCATGAAAATGTGATTAATATACACAGTGGAATATTATTCAGCCATAAAAAGGAAATCCTGCCATCTTCAACAACATAGATGGACCTAGAGGGCATTATGCTATGTGAAGTTAGAAAGAGAAAGACAAATACCTTATGATCTCACCCTAGATATAGAGAACATATTAGTGGTTGCCAGGGGTGAGGGATGGGGGTGGGTAGGAGGTAGGCCAAATAAGTCAAAAGGTTAAAAACCTCCAGTTATGAATTAAGTCTGTGACTATAATGTACAATATGATGACAATGTAACTATTTCATATCTGAAAGTTACTAAGAGTATATCTTTTAAAATTTTTTTTCAACGTGGTTTTTTTTTTTTTTTTTTTTTTTTGGGACAGAGAGAGACAGAGCATGAACGGGGGAGGGGCAGAGAGAGAGGGAGACACAGAATCGGAAACAGGCTCCAGGCTCCGAGCCATCAGCCCAGAGCCTGACGCGGGGCTCGAACTCACGGACCGCGAGATCGTGACCTGGCTGAAGTCGGACGCTTAACCGACTGTGCCACCCAGGCGCCCCTCTAGGAGTGTATCTTAGTTATTGCAAGCAAACAATTTTTGTAACTATGTGTGGTAGTGGGTATAACTAGACTTATTGTGATAATTTCATGATTGTATATAAAGGACTTGTTTTGGAATACCTGAAACTAATATATACTGAAACTAATCTATAACGTGTTAATTATACCTCAAAAAAAAAAAAAAAACAGTCATCAAATGTTACAGTAAGATGGATTATACACACACACACACACACATATACACAATGTATGTATATACACACAAAGTGTGTGTGTGTATATATAATGTATACACTGTGTGTATATATATATATACGAATATGTATGTGTGTGTATATATATACACAATGAAATATTCAGCCATTAAGAAGAATGAAATCTTGCCATTTCAACAACATGGATGGAGGTAGAGATTATGCTAAGTTAGAAATTTAAGAAACAACAAAAAAAAAAGAAGCAAAGAAAAAGAAGCCAAGAAACAGACTCTTAACTACTAAGAAAAAGTGGATAGTTACTGGAGGGGAGGAGGTGAGGGGATGGGTAAAATACATGATGGGGATTAAGAAGTACATTTGCTGTGATGAGAAGCATGTGCTATATTAAATTGTTGAATCACTATTTTGTACAACTGAAACTAATATAACACTATGTTTACTATACTGGAATTAAAATTTTTTAAATGTTACAGTAAGATTTAAACATTTAATGTAAATTTTACCATTAAACAAAAATGTCAGAAATGTAAGCAGGTATTAAACTCTAGGTAGTGGGTGTACATACTTAAGTGACTGAAGGTGGAATGTACAGATGCCTAAATTCACTCTTGAATGCCCCACACCCCCCCCCAAAAAAATGGATCAATGGATGGGCAGAGAGATCGATATATAGAACAAATATAGAAAAAAATTATAGAAATTAGATGGTGGGTATTTACTGCGAGATTTTTAGGTTTATGTTTGAGGTTTTTCTTAAGAAGATTTTAGAAAACTGACTGAGCCACCCAAGTGCCCTTTAAGTGTCCAACTCTTGATTTCAGCTCAGGTCATGATCTCATGGTTCATGAGTTTGAGTCTCACATTGGTCTCAGAACTGACAGTGCAGAGCCTGCTTGGGATTCTCTGTCTCCCTGTCTCTCTACCCCACCCCTGCTCACTCTCTCTCAAAATGTAAAAATAAAATAAACATGAAGAAAGACCTATTTTAGAAGAAAATAGGTCTATTGCTCTTGGCTATAGAAAGGTTGGTCCAGAATTTGGCAATGCAGAGCTTGCTTGGCAGCTCCATCATGATTAGGAATCCAGGCTCTTTCCATTTTGTTGTTCTGCTTTCCTTGCATGCCACCTCATGGCCCATGATGGCTGCTAAATCACTCAGCATTTCATCTGTATTCCACCCAGTAGGACACTCCTAGCATTCCAGCAATTCTTTCTGGCCTCTTGTGCACCTCACTATCTTCTTCTTTATTGAAGATTCAACCCCGCATTTTTTCCCCCTCTTCTGAAAAATATCCTTTCCTTGACCTAACTCCTTCCTCTGTTATAAGCTTCCAGCCCATTTCCTTGCTCCCCTTTACACAAAACTCTTCAACCAATGTTTGCTGTCTCGGATTTCACAGTCCTCAGCTTGCATCAGCAGCATTCAGGACAGCCAGTGACTCCTTCCCTTCATATGGTTTCCAGGACACCATGCTCATGGTTTTCTTCCTTCTTATTTCCCTAGCAGCACTTTCTCGTCTTCTTCTTCCAGTGTCTCAATGTTAGGCTGCCCCAAAGCTCAGTCCTTGGACCTTCTATCTCCTCCAGCCAATCTGGTTTCTAAGGATAGAATACTATCCATTTGTTTATGGCTCTCAAACTTACATCTGCAGTGGAGCTGCTCTCCCAAACTCCAGACTTGTATATCCAACTCCTATCTGACCATCACTTGCATATGTGATAGATATACTTGGTCTTCCCCAGAAAGCCTTTGTTTTGGACATGTTGTGGGTAAGCTTTTACCTCAGTTTCCCCTATCTTGGTGATGCCAGCTCCATATTCCAGATGTTTGGGCCAAGGAGAATACAGTCATCCAATTCCCTCTTTTCCTCATACCCAATCCATCAAGAAATCAAGCTAGTTCTACCTTCAGGAGATGCCTCTGATCTGGTCTCTTTCTGCTGTCTCCTTGCTGCCACGCTGGCTCCAATTACTACAACAGCTTTCTAACTGGTTCCCTCCTTCTGTCTTTGTCCCACAACAGTCTATTTGTGTAACAGAGCAGGCAAACTAATCCCTTTAAAATATAAGTCAGATGACATCACTCCTCTGCCCAGAACACTGCATGGCTCCCCACTTCTCCCAGGGTAAAAGCTGAAGACATTCATTGACCTATAAGGCTTTGTGAGGCTTGGAACCCTTTATTGCCTCTGTACCCCACTCACTCCTTGTGTACCAACTCCAGCCACACTGGCCTCCTAGGGGTCTCTGGTACATGGGAGGCACACTCTAGCCTTGATGCCTGTCACTGGCTATTCCTTCTGCCTGGAATACCCTTTTCCAGGTTTCTCCCTGGACAATACCCTCTTCTCCTTTAAGTTTCTGCTCAGATGGACCCCAAGCACCTGGAATGGTGTTAGTACTGAGACCAATGCACACTCTAAGTAAATAAAGCACACAGAACTGCATGGCCAAACCTCCGCAGATCCTCTAGCTAATCTTACATTCTCCTTTAACCTGATACATTTCTTTCCTCTAACAAAAACAGATTTTTCCTCAGATCACCCCTACACTACCCAACAAAGATCTTTTATTTCTCCTCCCAGGCTTAGACTTATTTGAAAAAGAAACACTGTAAATTCATTCCTACATCAAAGGTTTGTGATCAGGGAGGCTCTATACTCAGGAAGCCCAAAACAGAAAAGGGTGTTGCTCAAATAACCCATTAATCATCCCTAGAATTGTCTCTATTTAGAATGGAAACAACATGAAACAAAAAGAGCAATGAAAAGAATAAGCCCATCATTCCTAACCCTGCTCAGTTTCTAAGAAATTAAGTTCAGATCTTAGTATTCTACTTTTTCCCTTCTCTCCAGACCTTGTGGGCTTATCCTCCTCTTAAGCATTTGCCTAAAGCTAACAATAACAACCATCTGTTGCACCAGAAGGATAAAAGGATAACGACAATTTTGGCACATGTTCCAAGCAGCTAAGATCCAAGGTGCACTAACATGGGTAGCATTTCCAGGCCAGCCAGCCACCCCCATTTCTGCACTACCACTGCACCGTCTGTGGGCAGGCATCTAGCCCCAGAGTGTATCCATGACCGAAAACTCAGGTGGTTCTCCAATGGGGAGTTGCCTGCAATCTAGGCATCGTCATCGTGTGGAGCCCGTTCACAACTTCTGCGCAACTTGGAGGTGTGGGGAGTCTCCAACCTTGCCCCCAGCACGTATTCATTGGTCAGCTTTTGCAGGATATGAACTGTTGTTCTACTTGTAATCACTAGCAGTTAAGGAAGGGGTAAAGAAATAAGCCGGGGTCTAGATTTAGACCACAGTACAAGTCTAATGCCAGCCATTAACTATATCAATTATGGTGTCACGGTAGGCAGAGAAAAACAAAGGAGTTATGACGGCAAATATAATACAAAAGTCAGAAAGGTCTGGTGAAGCCACATATTCATTTATTGTTAGTGCTGCTATTGTTGGTAATTCATTAATTGAATTATTTTTTACTGAGTCACCTTTCCAGTATCCCTTTAGACAGAGTATCGGCCAATTTTCCTGGTTAGCAGGGCAAGATGAGGGGGTGTGTGTATGTGAGTGTACCATTTGTGTTATACCATGAAGACCATTCACATTAAACATAAGGCAGGCTGTTTCCTAGCTCCTCCAGCTCAAACAAGAGAGAGTAACTCTCTCCCCGAGAACCATCCCCTGCTGTCAACGTCAGTTCTCCTAGGACATAATGAAAGAAAACCAAAGGACTTTATGAAAAGCTCTCTGAACTACTTCACACCCCATGGAGTCTTGGTGTGGGTGAAGCATGGCTTTAATACTGCAGGTATCATAGCAGTTCAGCAAAATCCAGTAAGTCAGATTCATTCCAAAGGTCCAATATTACTGATTCATCTTATCCTGCTCTTACCCAAATTGACATTTGCCCATGAATCGCACTTAAAGAAACATTACAAAAAAAATTCATTTTGAGAGAAAGAGCAAGTGAGCAAACCCACAAGCGGGGGAGGGACAGGGAGATAGAGAATCCTAAGCAGGCTCAGCACTGTGCGCACAGAGACCAACGTGGGAACTGGACTCACAAAATGTGAGATCATGACCTGAGCTGAAACCAAGAGTCTGAAGCTTAACCAACTGAGCGACCCAGCTCAGGGGTGGGGAGAGGAAGGATAGAGAGAGAAGGGGACAGAGAGAGAGAGAGAGAGAGAGAGAGAGAGAGAGAGAAGGGGACAGAGAGAGAGAGAGAGAGAGAGAGAGAGAGAGAAGGGGACAGAAAGAGAGAGAGAGAGAGAAGGGGACACAGAGAGAGAGAGAGAAGGGGACACAGAGAGAGAGAGAGAAGGGGACACAGAGAGAGAGAGAGAAGGGGACACAGAGAGAGAGAGAAAGAAGGGGACACACAGAGAGAGAGAGAAGGGGACACAGAGAGAGAGAGAAAGAAGGGGACAGAGAGAGAGAGAAAGAAGGGGACAGAGAGAGAGAGAGAGAGAAGGGGAAAGAGAGAGAGAGAGAGAGAGAGAGAGAGAGAGAGAGAGAGAAGGGGACAGAGAGAGAGAGAGAGAGAGAGAGAAGGGGACACACAGAGAGAGAAGGGGACACACAGAGAGAGAGAAGGGGACACACAGAGAGAGAAGGGGACACACAGAGAGAGAGAAGGGGACACACAGAGAGAGAGAGAGAGAAGGGGACACAGAGAGAGAGAGAGAGAAGGGGACACAGAGAGAAAGAGAGAAGGGGACAGAGAGAGAGAGAGAGAAGGGGACAGAGAGAGAGAGAGAGAGAAGGGGACAGAGAGAGAGAGAGAGAGAAGGGGACAGAGAGAGAGAGAAAGGGGACACACAGAGAGAGAGAAGGGGACACAGAGAGAGAGAGAAGGGGACAGAGATGGTGGGGGGGAGGGGAAGAGACCACAGGGGGCGGGGGGAGAAACAGAGAGGGAGTCAGAGTCCCAAGCAGGCTCCACTCTGCATGGAGCCTCATGGCAGGGCTCAATCTCACCATCCTGGGATCATAACCTGAGCCAAAAATCAAGAGACACTCAACTGACTGAGCCATCCCAGGTGCCCCCTCCCCACTCCTTACCTGTTCTTAACAGCAGGTAATAGAATTTAACCCATCTGAGAATGAGAAGGAATTGGGTGGGGGGAGGCAGTGAAGGATCAAGGAAGAGAGTAAGGAAGGAGGGTAAAAGAAATAATCTAAGGAACTGATAAGTACATTTCTTATAATCAGCTGGTACCCAACTAGAAGCTCAGCTTTCTTCACTGTACTCCTAATCAATGGCTGGCTTGTGCTTGGTCACTGCTAGGGCTCAAGTACGGCTCATGTGACAGTGGTCAGCAAATCTTTGAGCTGCTGCAGTGCCAGGGCATGTCTGAGCTTAATTGGCAGGGGGGACACCATAGACCCCACAGTTTCTGCACAACGGCAAAGGTTGTTCTCCAGTCCAAATGACCAACACCCCCATCACAGCATCACAATGGTTCAAGGGACGCACCAGACACTAGGACGCACTATCAGACACAGTCATACTTTCTGTGGAATAAGAAAATGTAGATAAAACAAGCTAAAGGAGAGGTATAAAAACCCTTAAGAGATTTTGTTGCTCAAGGCTTCCACTTAAGGTGTGGATGCTGAGCAAGCTTGGATGGAGAGAGAGAATACTCTACAATGGACACTGGCCAGACCAGAACAGCTGGTGTAGGTGTGAAGTTCACATGGAATGGATGGTGTGAGACCAGGAAGACCAAAGGTGATCTAAACTGGCATATAAATATTTCTTCTATAAGCTCTTTATATGTTTTTTCTTCTGTGAGTGCTTCTCATCTTATTAAGGCCTCTTACAATCTATCCATTTCAACCATTCCGCATAAACTGATTTGTAATAGGAGTGTCCTCTGTCCCATATGAACACCATGCTTCAACATTACCTGTGCCCCACATCTATAGTTCCCTCTTGCCTGATCAAATCTTCCCTCTAAGGCCCAGTTGAAGAAGATTCTACCCCATGAAACTTCGTCTCACCTCTGAGTTCAGGGGGGCACTTGTGGTCTGAGTCATAATTTCCCATTTGATTATACATTTGATACTATCCTATTATGCCACCTGTGATGTGTTCCCCAACAAAACTATATTCTTTTCAAATACCGAAACGTTTATTTGTGCCCACACCAAACCTGACACAGGTGTGAACTCATGGTAGAAAAGTCAGTGGAAGAGTACTTCAATTGTTCCTAAGTTTAAAGTCAGCATGTAGATTTAAAAGGGTTAAATCAAACAACCTCCCCTCAAACCAAGACTTTTAAATCACATGTAGATCTAAAATTATTTTTTTAAAAAGGCAAGGTAAGTAACAGAGCTATCCAGTCATTTGGAAGCCAGTGAAGGATAAAAATTATACCAGCAATGGCCTCAAGTTGCAGAGACTATGTAGTTACAGGAAAGGGAAGGAGGGGCAGGAAGTAGGGCAAGATTTTATTCCAAATTGACCTTTAGAAAGCATTCAAAGTATGCCGAGAGAAAGCTAAGGATGACAGCAGACAGCAAGCTAGGTGCTGCCTTATAAACTAAAAGGATGACAAGAAAAATAAGCACTAATTTTGAGAGAAAGAGTATATGAAGGGGCATAACATTAAGGACAGAGAGATAAGAGCCCTGGGCACAGGGCCATGAGAACTATATTCCATCCTGACAGCTTTCTGAGACAAAAGATGTAGGTAAAGTAGAAGATAGGTGGAGGTGAACAAAACCATCTGAATGATCAGGAAATTCACAAAGTATATAAGGAGTCACAGAAGAGTATTTATAAAATCTCTCATGATCTACCTTGATCACTCTGAATCAAACCATAGTCCTTCCAGTTTTAGAACCATATATTTTATTTTTAGGACACGGTGTGCCTGGCACTTGATACACTACCTTGAAGTGGTACAAGAACCTAAAAATGTTAGCAGTATTCTTATTTTACAGATGAGGGTACAAAGGCTCAGAAAATTGAAGCTATTTGCTTATTCATCCAAACAATGAGTATTATTGTTGGATTACTTTGTTCTGGGAATAGCGTCTTAGTGGAGAGAAATACAGCAAGGACCTATTCTCATAAAGCTTGTATTCCAAAGCCCATGGTCCTATAGCTACACAGTACCCACAATTGAGACTCAGACTGATTCCAAACCTCTATAACAGCCACTTTTTACCCTCTACCCTAGCAAAGAAGACCTACAAATGTTTTTCTTTTCAGACCCATCATAACATAACATGGTTTTAAAAACTTTTTGTCTCAACATCACTTATTGAAATGACTGTGTAAACTACCACAGGGAATATGTTGTGTGTGGAAAAATTGGAAGACTTCCTTACGTTTTATTTAAGTTACAAAAGCAATGCACAGAGGCTTCTGGGAAAGTGGTAGATTGAAAAGGCATAGGGGCTCTCCTTTCCATGACAAATGGCGGAAAAGGATTATCAGACAAATTATAAAATTCAACTTGAAAAAAAATATGAAAGGAAGACCTGAGAACTCCAGAAATAAAAAGGCAACTCCCAGGTAAGAAACCACAGTAAGGGGGAGTTTGTCACCTAAGGCTTCCATGGGTTGAACCCAAACCTAAGTTCTAGAGGTTAGAGTTGCCACACATGAGGCATCACACCTAGAAGTTGGGGAGATGGATAGAAGCCCCATAGAAAGCCTGTAACCACAAAGATCTACAGCATCTTCAAAATGAAGACAAAACTTTGCCCATGGGGATGGGGAAAAAAGGAAACTGGTTCTCCTGGGGACAGGAATAAGGAAAAAAAAATGAATAAACTCAAACAGAAATAGAGAAACTAGGAACATGTGGCCAAAAATTATACCACCCACTGGAAGAAACCACAGGACAAGAAATCAATACATGACTAGTCCTGAACCAGCAAAACTCCTACAACCCTTGCTAAAGCAAACACAAAAATCCCACTATGGGGACACATCCATGGCTCACTATAGATGAAGCAATCTCTAGTGGGGAGAATTTACAATCAATTTATAAATCCCATGAGAAAATGAAACACGATGAGGGTAGGTCTGCAAATATGTCAATGGAGAATTGGAGCTGGTATGATGGTTTGAAAGGAATATGAAGTAAGCCACAGAATTAAGGAGATAGAAGAAGTAATAGGAACACTAATGAAAAAACAAAGTCAGAATTTTTTAAAGACCTATTTTTAAAGGAATTGAGTGTGGCTTTTAGGAATTAAAAACTTAGGAGACACTTGGCTGGCGCAGTCAGTTAAGTAACCTCTTTTTCAGCTCAGGTGGTGATCTCATGGGTCATGAGTTCAAACCCTGCATCAGCCTGCTTAGGCTTCTTTCTGACACTTTCTGGAAAACAAAAGAAAGGCCTCCACTACCAACCTGTTGAATGGTTATAATGGAAGTAAACAAAACCTTGTCTAAATAGGAAAGATTTTTGCTACTTCAAATTTTTGTTACTTCTGACATTTTTGCAGTGTCAGAAGCATGTCTCATTAAACAGCATAAAAAAATAGTAATATGGTAGCTCAAAAAGAAAATGACAATTTTCTAGCAACTGCGCCCAAAGACCTGGAATATTGTGATAGAACCAATAAAGAATGTGAAATAACCATTATGAAGAAATTCGACAAGCCAGAAAACTCAGAAGGTAATGCAATGATCTCAGGAATAAAATTAACAAACAGAAGGAGTAGTTTACCCAAGAGATTGAAATTCTAAAAATAAATAATTCTGGAGATGAAGAATTCAAATGAGATGAACAATGTATTAGAATGTATTGGGAATACAGCAGATCCTATTGAAGAGAGAATTAGCAAGTTTGTGGGTACAAACATGTAAATGATTTAGGTGGAAGAGGAGAGAGAACTAAGAGTTTTAAAAAGTGATGAAATCCTCCAAGAACTCCTGAATCCATTAGAAAAGCCAGTATAAGAATAATGAGTATTCCAGAAAGATAAGGGAGAAAGGAGCAGAGAAAAGGTTATTTAAAAATTAATAGTTGAGGACTTCCCCAATTTGGAGAAGGAACTGGATGGGTGTACAAGTCCATGAAGCTAATAGAACACCTAATTATCTCAATGCAAAAAAGACCTTCTCCAAGACATATTAAAATTGTCAAAAGGCTATGATAAAAGAATTTCAAAGGCAGCCAGAGGGAAGAATAGATAATACAAACTTACAAAGCTACCTCTGATGAGTCTATCAACAGATTTCTCAACAGAAACTCTATAGACCAGGGAGGGTGGAAGGACATATTCAAAATGTTAAAAGATAAAAACTGCTAGCCAAGAATACTCTATTTAATAAGGTTATCCTTCAGATATGAAGGAGAAGTGAAGGCATTTCCAAACAAAATCTGAGGAAGTTCACCACCACTACACTAGCCATTTAAAAAAAAATTTAAGAGGAGCCCTTCAAACAGAAATGAAAAGGTGAAAGAACACAAAACTCTTATTAAGATAAAATACTGCAATTTTTTACTTTTGTTATTAATTAAAATATAGTTAACATATTAGTTTCAGGTGTACAACATAGGGACTAGTTCTATACATTTTGAAATGCTCACCATAAGTGTAGTCACATGTTATTACAATATTGACTATACTCTCTGTAAACTAAGTCCTCTGACTTATTTTATAATCATAAATGTATACCACTTCATGTATTTCATCTATTTTGTCTATCCCCTTCCCCACCAACCCCCCCTCAATCACCATTTCATTCTCTGTATTTAGAATTCTGGGGGTTTAGGGATTTTTTGTAGATTCCACATGTAGGTGAGAATATATGGTATTTGTCCTTCTCTGATTTATTTAATGTGACATAACATCCTATAGCTCCATCCATGTTGTCACAAATGGCAAGATTTCATTCTTTTGTATGGATGAGTAATATTCCATTGTGTATATATAATCATTATCTTCAGCCATTCATCCATCAGTGGATGTTCAGGTTACTTTCATATCTCAGCAATTGTAAACTATGCAATAAAAACAGGAGGGCATAGATCTTTTAGAATTAGGGGCTTTGCTTTCTTTGGGTAAATACCCAGAAATGGAATTATGAGTTATATGTTACTCCTATTTTTATTTTTTTTGAGACACCTTCATACAGTTTTCTGTAGTGGCTGTACCAATTTACATTCCCACTAACAGTGCATGAGGGTTTTTCTCTAGATTCTCAGCAACACTTGTTATTTGCCTTTTTGATCCTAGCAATTCTGACTGGTAGGAGGGGATATCTCATTGTGGCTTTGATTTGCATTTCCCCAATGATTAGTGATATTGAGCATATTTTTACAGGTATGTTGGCCTTTTGTAAGTCTTCTTTGGAAAAAAAAATGTCTATTCAGATTGCCCATTTTTATTCAGTTTTTCAGTGTTGAGTTAAAGGAGTTCTATTTAATTTGGATATTAACGCTTTATTGGATATATCAAGTATCTTCTCCCAGACATTGGATTGCCTTTTTGTTTATGTGGTTTCCTTTGCAATGCAAAAGGTTTTTATTTTGCTACAGTCCCAGTAGTTTCTTTTTTTTGCTTTTGTTCCACTTGCCTGAGAAGACATATCCATACATATGTTGCTAAGAGTGATGTGCAGATTACAGCCTATGTTTTCTTTTAGTTTTATGGTTTCAGGTCTCACATTTAGTTCTTTAATCCATTTTTGCTTTATTTTTGTGTATAGTGTAAGAAAGAGGCCCAGTTTCATTCTTCTGCAAATGGCCCTCCAGTTTTCCCTCACACTATTTATTGAGGAGATGGTCTTCTCCCTACTAATATTCTTGCCTTGTTTATTGGCAATTGACCATGATTTTTTTCTATTCTGAACCATCGAAGGCATTCGTTTTTGTGCCAGTACCATACTGTTTTGATTACTATAGCTTTGTAGATCTTAAAATCTGGAAGTATGATACCTCAAGTTTTTTTTTCTTTCTCAAGGTTGGCTATTCCAGGTCTTCTGTGGTTCCATACAAATTAAGATTATTTGTTCTAGTTCTGTGAATATTGATATGTTGATATGGATCTTATTGAATCTGTAGATTGCTTTGGGTAGTATGGACACTTTGAAATATTAATTTTTCCAACTCACAAGCATGGTACATCTTTCCATTTATGTAGTCTTTAATTTCTCTCAATGTCTTGTAGTTTTTGGAGTACTTGTTTTACCTCCTTAAACTCATCTCTAGGTATTTTATTCTTTTTTTGTGCAATTGTAAATGGGATGGTTTTCTTTCTTTCTGCTACTTCATTAGTGTATGCAACAGATTTCAGTATATTGATTTTTTATCCTACAACTTTGCTAAGTTCATTTATCAGTACTAAGTTTTTTGGTGGAGTTGGAATTTTTCTATATATAGTATCACATCATCTTCAAATAGTGACAGATTTATTTCCTCCTTACCGATTTAAATGCCTTTTTCCCCTTATCTGTTGCAGCTAAGACTTGCAGTATACTACGTTTAATACAAGTAGCAAGAGGGGGCATCTTTGTCTTGTTCCTGATCTTTGAGAAAAAGCTTTCAGCGTTTTACCATTTGGAGGGAATCTGTGGGTTTGTCATATATGGCCTTTATTGTGTTGAAGTAGGTTCCTGTATATCTACTTTGTCATAATCCATTTCCGATAAAGCATTTGAATTTGAGATTTTATCCAAACCTATTGAAATGACAGGATTTGTATCCTTCATTTTGTTAACGTGGTATATTGTGTTTATGAGTATTGAACTATTCTTGGATCCCTGGAATAAACCCCACTTGATTGTGGTATATGGTACTTTGTGTATTGCTGAATTTGATTTGCTAATTTTTTTCAGAAGTTTTGCATCTATGTTCATCAGGCATATTGCTAATTTTCTTTTTTCATGAGGTTTTTGTCGGGTTTTGGGATCAGGCCAATGCTGCAATGAATTTTGAAGTACTCCTTCCTCTTCTGTGTTCCAGAATAGCTTGAGAGGAATAGGTACTAATTTCTCTTTAAATATTTGCTAAATTTCACCTGTGAATATATCTAGTTTTGGACTTGGGAGGCTTGTTTTGTTTTTTCCTGATTCAATTTCATTACTAGTAATTGATATGTTTAGATTTTCCATTTCTTCCTGATTCAGTCTTGGAAGATTATAATGTTTCCAGGAATTTATCCATTTCTTCTAGATTGTAGTATGGAAAATTTGTGGATGTATAGTTGTTCATAGTAAACGCTTATCCTTTGTGTTTCGTAGGTGTTGGCTGTAACTTATTGTCTTTCATTTCTGATTTTTTGAGTCCTCTTTTTCTCTTAATGAACCTAAGTAGAGGCTTATCAATTTATCTTTTCAAGGAACTAGCTCCTGCTTCCACTGATCTTTTCTACTGCTTAAGTCCATTTCATTTGTTTCCACTCTGGTATTTACTATTTCCTTTCTTCTACCTTTGGGATTTTTGGGCTCTTTTTCTGTTTTTCATGTAGAAGGTTATTTGAGATTTTTCTGGTTTCTTGATGTAGACCTGTATTGTCATAAACTTCTCTTAGAACTGCTTTTTGCTGTGTCCCATAGATTTTTGAACCACTGTGTTTCCGTTTTCATTTCTCTCTAGGTATTTTTGATGTCCTCTTTTATTTCTTCATTGACTCCCTGGACTGTTTGCTAAATTATTTAGTCTCCACATGTTTGGTTTTTTTTTTTTTTTTTCCAGATCGTTTCCCTTTAACTGATTTCTAGGTTCATACTATTGTAATCATAAAAAACATTATTGTGGTTAACATTATTTCAATCTTAAACTTATTGAAGCTGTTTTCATGGCCCAACATGTAATCTTCCCTGGAAAATTTTCCATCTGCACTTAAAAAATAATGTATCTAGGGGCGCCTGGGTGGCTCAGTCGATTGAGCGTTCGACTTCGGCTCTGGTCATGATCTCACAGTCCATGAGTTCGAGCCCCGTGTCAGGCTCTGTGCTGACAGCTCAGAGCCTGGAGCCTGTTTCAGATTCTGTGTCTCCCTCTCTCTCTGACCTTCCCCCATTCATGCTCAGTCTCTGTCTCAAAAATAAATAAACGTTAAAAAAATATTAAAAAAATAATGTATCTAATACTGTAATATTTTTAAATAGCATATTAAACTCTTTAATACAATGATCAAGAGATTATTGAAAATAACCAAAGCCACTACAAGTTGGTAATAATGTTGCAATGTAAATTTGTGACAAATATATGAAAGGGGAATATTAGAAGGATGGAACCTTTATGCGAATCAAAATAAAATAGTTTTCCTACTTATAGTAATTTATCTAGGAGATGTCTTGCATAAACCTCGTGGTAACCACAAAGCTCTTTTAGAACAGAGACCTGAAAGATTTTAAAAGGTGAGTGAGCAAATCACCATGTAAAACTACTAACTTACAAAGGTAGACAAGAAACAAATGAAGACAAAATAACCAGGAAACAGACATGACATGGTAGTAGCAAATCCTTACTTATCAATAATCACCCTAAATGTAAATGGAATGAACTCGCCAATCAAGAGGCACAGGGTGGGGCTCCTGGGTGGGTGGCTCAGTTGGTTAAACATCCAACTCCGGATTTCGGCTCAAGTCATGATCTCATGGTTTGGGAGTTCAATCCCATGTGGGGCTCTGTGCTGACAGTGCAAATCCTGCTTGAGATTCTCTGTACCTCTCCTGCTCATTCTCTCTCCCCCATCCCCCCTCAAAATAATTTAGAAAAGGGCACAGAGTAACGGGATGGATTAAAGACAATAAGAACAACAACAACAACAACAACAACAAGACCCAACAACACACCTCCTACAAGAGATTCATTTTATCTCTAAAGATAAAATAGGCTCAGAATGAAAAAAAAATTCCAAGTGAGTGGAAATGAAAAGAAGGCACATACAGCAATACTTATGTCAGACAAAACAGACCAAGCCAAAAAGGATAACAAGACAAAAAAGGTCATTATATAATGATAGAGGGGCCAATACATCAAGAAGATATAAAAGGGAGCCTCAAGATGGCACAGGAGGATCCTGGGCTCACCTCTTCCCACAGACACACTGAGTTAACCGATACATCTAGCCAAATAACTCTGAAAATGACCTAAAGACTGGCAGAATGGACCTTTCAAAGTTAATAGTAGACAAGAGGCCACATCAAATGGGTAGGAGGGGCAGAGACACCAAACCCCTGGGGAGACCAAGCATAAATGGGAAGGACATCACAAGCATAGAGAAGTGAGAGGGTCACACCCTATATCAGGCACCCCTAGCACTGAGGACCTACACTGGGAAGATTAATCCCTAGAATATCTGTCTTTAAAAAAGATCAGTAAGGCTTAACTTTGGGAGATTTGAAAATCAGTAGAGGCTTACTCTGGTACTTTGAAAATCAGTGGGCCTAACACTGGGAAAGTCAGGGCAACAGGAAATGGAGTCCCTGCCCTTAAAGAGCTAGAAAATGTAACTTGGCCCCAGACACTGCACAGAAGAAGCAATGTGAGAAGTGTCTGGGATTTAGGTGAAAAAAATATTGACTTATCTTAGAACATATGCTAGAGAGACAGGGATCTTCAAAAGATTTCTCTGGGAATGAGAGTATCAGCTAACACCATTTCTCTTCTCTTCCCCAAGCTAGATAGCCAGATGCTTGTAGGAGACAGTGCTAGCCCTATCTATCTACATTGTTTGAACTGCATGCCATGCCCAGTGTTCCCCTGCAGACCTGCCCTACCCAACCAACTTGCCTTAGCAGACACCCCTCCAAAGTGGCCTTGCCCCACCATACCCAGGACTAGTACCCCTCCAAGTACCTCCTGCCTTAGGGAGAGGAGGAGATAACGCCACACACCAGTGACCTAGTACAAGCAGCCCAGACTCTTAGCTGGCTTCACAGGGAACAAGCCCTGTTGTTTGGTAGGCTCATAACTGTGACAGAGAAGCTAACTGTAGACAGCTAGCCTGCCTGCCAACCCCACTTGACAATAAGCCTACAACAACCACAGACAAACCTCTTAACAACATAGGGACCAGGCCTTGTGCAATGTGCCCACATCAGGCAAAGTGGGTCTCTGCAGCCAGCTGGGTTAAGGTAGAAGTGGCTCAGTCACAACAGTGGGATGCATGAAACCAGCACAGGGGACATCTCTGGAGTGTCTGGTTCTGGTGGCCAGGAGGGATTGTGCTAAAGGGTAGTATAGGACCTCTTCTACACAATGCCTCTACTTTCAAATCAGGTGATAAAGCTGGCCTCCTTAACACATAGAAACAAATGAGGAGGTAGAGGAATATGTCCCAAATGAAAGAACGAAAGGGACAGCAGGTAAGTAATATGCCTGAAAGAACTCAGTAATAGTCATAAAGATACTCACTGGACTTGAAAAGTGAATGGATGAACTCATACCTTCAATAGAGATAGAAAATATCTGTTGGGGCTGAAGAATTCAATAACTGAAATACAGTAGAAGGAATCAACAGATTAGAGGATGCAGAAAAACAGATCAGCGATCTAGAATACAGAGTATGGAAAGTAACCAAGTTGAATAGCAGAGAAAAAAAGACTTAAGAATAGTTTCAGAGAACTCAATGACAAACATAGTAACATTTTCATTATAAGGATCCTAGAAGGAGGAAGGAATAGTGAGCAGAAAAGTTGAAGAAATAGCTGAAAACTTCCCTAATTTGAGGAAGGAAACAGACATTAAGGTCCAGGAAGGACAGCAAACCAATAATAAGATGAACCCAAGGAGGTTTACACCAATATACATAATAATTAAGTAATGATAAAGACAATGTTAAGAGCAGCAAAAGAAGACAGTTAAATACAAAGGAAACCCCATAAGGCTATCAGCTGATTTGTCAGAAATTTTGCAGACCACAAGGGAATGGCATGATATATTCAAAGGGCTGAAAAACTTAGAAACTAGAGTACTCTCTACCCAGAAAGGTTATCATTCAGAATAGAAAGAGAAATAGTTTCCCCAAAAGCTAGAAGGAGCTTATCAACATTAAGCCAGCCTTGCAAGAAGTGTTAAGAGGAATTCTTTAAGTAGAAAGAAAAAGCCATAGCTAAAAGAAGATTATGAAAGAGTAGACATATAGTAAAATTAGTGGGTTAGTCACTTAACAAAGCCAGTATGGAAGTCAAAACAAGGTAGTAAGATCAATTTTACCTATGAAAATTAGTTCAAGGACACACAAAATAAGATGTAAAATAGGACATCATATACATAAAATGTGAAGGTGGGAGTAAAAATTTAATGCTTTTAGAAGGTGCTCTAACTTAAGTGCCATCAACTTAATATAGACTTTACAAGTTATATATGAACTCAATGTTAACCACAAATCAAAAACCTATAATAAATACACCAAAAATAAAAAGAAATCTAAGCATAGCTTTAAAGAAATCCTAGCCACAAGGGAAGGCAGCAAGAGAGAAACAAAGAACTATAGAATCAGAAAACAATGAATAAAGTAAGAACACAATTACTTTAAATGTAAATCAACTAGATGCTCCAATGAAAAGATATAGAATAACTAAATGCTTTAAAAAAAAAAAAAAAAGAGGGAGACTTCCAAGACGGTGGAATAGAAGGACCCTAAGCTCATCTCGCCCCACAGATACAACTAGATAACACCAATATCAGTGCAAATAACCCAGAAAGTGACCCCAAAACTGGCAGAGCAGACTCTCTGCAGCTAAATGTATAGAAGAGGCTACATCTAGCAAGGACAGAGATGCAGTCAGGAGCTAAATGGACCTGTAAGACTGTCAAGAGGGAGGGAAGTAAGCAGCTGGCATGGAGAAGAGAGAAAAAAACAGACCTTTACAACAAACATCCCAGGACATAGGGAACCCACATAGGGAAGACAAATCCCCATTACAGTTGGCCTTGAAAATCAAAGGGGCCAAATTTCAGGAGTTCTTATAGTCAGTGAGGCTTAACATCTGGAACTCTAAAAATGAGCAGATACAGCTCTGGGAGAGCCAGGAGGTAATAGGAAACTGAATCCCCACCCTTAAAGAGACAGCACGCACACACACAGAAAGAGTCCCACCAACATACAGCAGAGAAGCAATAGTTTTAAAAACATGTGGAGTATATGGGAGGGAGGTATGTTTACTAACCACAAAGCAAATGTTAGAAGGGCAGGGAACATTAAGAGACTTCTCCAAGAACTAAAGAGTTGGCAGGTGCCATTTCCTCCACTGCCCACAGCCTAGACACACAGACACCTGCAGGAACCAGCACAGTGCCAACACATTCCACTAAGATTTCTAGCAGTGCACCTCATCTCCACCCACTTCTGCAGATCCTCCCCACCTCAGGAGTTTTCCTCAGGCACCTGAAGGTCCCCTCCTACAGTCAGCCAGTATGGACTTTGCTGGCATCATGCACACCACCTACACTTTTTCCAGTGGATCTGCTCCCTTCAATACACCATTGGCCAGATCTCATCCAAAGAAGTGCCACAAGCCTGGCAACGTGCAAGCAGCCCTGACCAAATTCAGCACCACTCCAAAGTGACTCCTCCCCCAGGGAGAACGGAGGATAACCACATACACCAGGCAGACTTCGGCCACAGCAATAGATTGGGAACAGGCCCTACCCACCAATTAAAGATTCTTAGGAGGTAATACAAGGAAAGATCCCTATAATTTACTGCTATCATGTCTCTGGAAAACACCTGGCCTGACTCAAGCCCAAGGTGGCCCTAGACTGGCCTACTAACACAGGGATCAAACCAGAACCACAAAAGACAAAGAGAACCATTGCAGATGATTAGACTGAAGGCAAAAAGTTACTCATCCACAAGACTCATCCACACAACACACATGGGAGACTATCTGACTTTCCTGATACATAGAAACAGAGACTTAGATAAAAATCCAGAGACAGAGGATTATGTCCCAGATAACAGGCCAGAAGCATAACAAGATAGCCAAATAAAACAGATTAACAATATGCCTGATACAGAATTCAAAGGAATAGTTTAAAATGTACTTATTGGGCTTGAGAAAAGAGAAAATTTCCATGAGACCATCAACAAAGAGATGAAAAATATATAAAAAGAACCAATCAGATTAAGAACTCAATAGCTGAAATTAAAAGTACACTAGAGAGAATCAACAGTAGACTATAGAGGAAGTGGGACAGATCAATGAGCTGGAAGTCAGTAATAGAAAGTAACCAAGCTAGGCTGCAATTTTAAAAAATGAGAATATGTTAAAGAAAGTCAGTAACATAATTGAGAATAACATTCATAGTATAGGGATCCCAGAGGAGAAAACAGGGGGCAAAACATTTATTTTAAAAAAATAGGTGAAAAGTTTCTAAATCTGGGGAAGGAAACAGAAATCCAGATCTAGGAGACACTGAGAACCATCCCCCGCCCCAAGGGGGAAAAAAAAAAAAAATCAACCCAAGGAGGTCCACACCAAGACAAATAATTAAAGTGGCAAAAGTAGTGATAAAGAGAATTTTAAAAGCAGCAAGAGAAAAGGAAATAGTTACATACAGGGGAAACCCATGAAGCTATCAGCAGATTTTTCAGCAGAAACTTTGCAGGCCAGAAGGGAGGGGCAGGATATATACAAAATGCTGAAAGGGGAAAAAACAAAAAACAAAACCGCAGCCAAGAATATTCTATTCACCAAGCCTATCGCTCAGAAAAGAAGAGAGTGGCCATTTGAATGGCTCAGTCAGTTAACAATCTGACTCAATTTCAGCTCAGGTCATGATCTCATGGTTTGGCAGTTCAAGGCCCACATCAGACTCTGTGCTGACAGTGTCAAGCCTGATTGGGATTTCTCTTCCCTCTGTCTGCCCCTCCCCCACTTGTGTTCTCTATCTCACAATAGATAAATTTTTAAAAGTTAAAAAAAGAGTTTCCCCAATGTAAAGGAACTCATGACCACTAAACAAGCCCCCACAAGAAATGTTAAAGGAGACAATTTTAATGGGAAGGAATAAAGTAAGAAGCACAAAAGTATTAAAGTATATCTATAAAATTCAGTCAATGGACGCACAAGATAAGAGGATGTAAAGTATGACACCATATACCTAAAATGTGGGGGAAAAGGAGTAAAAGAATGGGCTGAAATGAGCAAACATCGGTTTAATATAGACTGCTAGATGCAGGAAATGTGATCTACAAACCTAATGGCAAACATACATCAAAACCCAGTAATAGATATGCAAAAACAGAGAGAAAATAATCCAAGTACCTCACTAAAGAAAGCCACCAAACCATGAGAAAAAGAAGGACCAAAGAAGAACTACCAAAACAACCCTAAAGTAAGTACAAAAATGGCAAAAAAAAAAAAAAACTTATCAATAATCACTTTGAATTTAAATGGACTAGATGCTCCCATCAAAAGATATAGGGTGACAGAATGGAAAAAAACAAAAACAAAAAACCAAGACCCATCTATTACTGCCTACAAGACACATTTCAGACCAAAAGATATTCTTCCATCCCTTCATTTTCAATCTGAATGTATCTATCATGCAATTAAAAGCAAACAGGAAGCCAGTGTAGCAATACTTGTATCCAACAAAATAGACTTTAAAACAAAGACTAATAAGAGACAAAGGACACTTGTATGATCATAAAGGGAAAATCCAATATATAATAATTGTAAACATTTATGCATCATGCACTAAAATATATAAATCCACTAATAAACATAAATGAAATAATCAATAGTAATGCAATAATAGTAAGGGTCTTTAACACCTACAGTACACTAATATATAGATCATCTTAACAGAAAATCAACAAGAAAACAGTGGCTTTGAATAACGCATTGGACCAAATGGATCTAGCAGATACATTCATAACTTTCTATCCTAGAACAGCAGAATACACAATTTCAAGAGCACATGGAACATTCTCCAGAATAGGTCACGTATTAGGCCACAAAATAAGTCTCAACAAATTCAACTTAAGTCATACTATGCATCTTTTCTCACTACAACACTATGAAACTAGCAATCAGCCACAAGAAAAAAAAATCAGGAAAGAACCAAAACACATGAAAGTTAAACATGCTGCTAAACAATGAATGAATCAACCAAGAAATCAGAGGAAATAAAAAAAGTAGATTAAGTGAAAATGAAAATACAACAGTCCAAAAAACTTGGGAGTCAGCAAAAGCTGTTCTAAGAGGGAAGTTTAAAGTGATACAGGCCTACCTCAGTGGAAAAATCCCAAATAATCTAACCTTATACCTAAAGGATCTACAAAAAGGAACAAAATAAATCCCAAAAACCAGTAAAAAAAAAAGAAAGAAAGAAAGAAAGAAAGAAAGAAAGAAAGAAAGAAAGAAAGAAAGAAAAAAAGAAAGAAAGAAATGATGAAGATTAAAGCAAAAGTGAAATAGAAACTAAAAAATAGAACAACGAAACCAAGAGCTGGTTCTTAGAGAAGATCAACAAAATTGCTAAACTTTTATCTATATCCTAAAGGGAGGGAGAGAACTCAAAATCAGAAGTGAAAGAGGAGGAACACTGATATTATGTAAATACAAAAGATTGTAATGTTAGAGATTATATTCCAACAAATTGAACCCACCCAGAAGAAATGGATACATTCCTAGAAACCTAACTTCCCAAAACAAAACAGCAAGAAATAGAAAATTTGAACAGACCAATTACCAGCAATGAAATTGAATCAGTAATCAAAAACTTGAGCAAACCAAAGTCCAGGACCAGAAGTCTTCACAGGTAAGTTCTACCAAACATTTGGAGAGAAGTAAATATTAAATATCTGTTATTAAAATATTCCCCAACCTAGGAGATGAAGGAAAAATTCCAAATTCATCGTATAAGGCCATCATCACCCTGGTACCAAAACCAGATAAAGACACCACCAAAAAAAAAACAAAAACAAAAACTGCAGGACAGTATTTCTGATGAACATAGAAGCAAAAATCCTGAAAAAAAAAAATACTAGCAAACCAAATACAACAACTCGTTTTTAAAAAAATCCTACACCACAATTAAATGTAATTTATTTTCAGAATGCAAGGGTGGTTCAATATTCACAAATCAACATGATACACCATATCAAGATAAAAGATAAAAACCATATAATCACTTCAATAGATGCAGAAAAAGCATTTACCAAAGTACAACATCCATTCATGATTAAAAACCTTCAACAAAGTAGGGTTAGAGCGAACATACCTCAACATACTAAAGGCCATATATGAAAACCCACAGTGGACATCATGCTAAAAGGTGAAAAATTGAGAGCTTTCCCCCTAAGGTCAGGTAAAAGACAAGGATGTCCACACTCTTGACACTTTTATTCAACATAGTACTGAAAGTCCTAGCCATAGCAAGCTGACAAGAAATAAGAGGCATCCAAATTGATAAAGTAAAACTTCCACTATTTGCCAATGACTTGATACTATACATAGAAAACCCTGAAGACTCTAATTAAAAACAACAACAACCAAACACTATTAGAACTGATAAATGAGTTCAGGGAGGTCACAGGATATTAAAACAAAATTAGTACAAAGAAATCTGTTGTATTTCTATACGCTAATAAAGTAGCATAAAAAGAAATTAACAATTCCATTTATACTTGCACCAAAAATAATACCCAGGAATAAGCTTACCAAGGAGGTGAAAGACCTGTGCTCTGAAAACTAGAAAACCTCAATGAAAGAAACTAAAGAGGACACAAATGTAAAAACATTTCATGCTCACGGATAAGAATATTGTTAAAATGTCCATATTATTCAATGCAATCCACAGATTTAATGCAATCCCTATCAAAATAGCAATAGCATATTCCACACAACTAAAATCCAAAAATTTGTATAGAACCACAGAAGACCCCAAACAGCCAAAGCAACCTTGAAAAGAACAAAACTGGAAGTACCACAATCCCAAATATCAAGATCTACTACAAATCTGTAGTAATCAAAACCATATGGCACTGGCACAAAAATAGACATAGATCAATAGAACATAGTCAAGATCCCAGAAATAAACCCACAATTGTATGGCCAATCATCGGCAAAGAGGCAAAAACATGTAATAGTAAAAAGGTGGTCTCTTCAACAAATATTAGGAAAACTGGACACCCACATGAAAATAATGAAACTGGACTATTTTCTTAAACCATACACAAAAATAAACTCAAAATGAATTAAACACCTCCATGTGAGACCTGAAAACATAAAAGCCCTGGAAAGGAACACAGGCAGTAATGTCTCTGACATCATCCACAGGAACAATTTTCTATAGGCCTCCTGAGGCAAAGAAGTGAGAGCAAAAATAAACCCTTGAGGCTACATCAAAATGAAAAGCTTCTGCACAGCAAAAGGAAACAATAAAACTAAAAGGCAACCTACTGAATTGGTATTTCTGAATGACTTTTCCAATAAAGGGTTAGTATTCAAAATATATAGACAACTTATACAACAACTCAACACCCAAAAAACAATCCAATTTAAAAGATGAAATTATATGAGATTTACCCAAAGAAGACATCCATATAGACAACAGATACATTAAGAGATGTACATCACTCATTAGGGAAATACAAATCAAAACTATAAGATATCACCTCACAACTGTCAGAATGGTCAAAGTCAAAAACACAAGAAACAAGTGTTGGTGATGATGCAGAGAAAAAGAAATCCTCTTGAGCTGTTGGTGGGAATGCAAACTGGTGCAGCCGCTGCAGAAAACAGTTTGGAGTTTCCTCAAAAGGTTAAAAATAAATCTACCCTATGATCCACTAATTACAGTACTGGGTACTTACCCCCAAAATACAAAAACACTCATAAGGGATATGTGCACGTCTATGTTTATAACAGCTTTATTTACAATAGCCAAATTATGGAAGCAGCTCAAACGTCCAAATAGATGAATGGATAAAGATGTAGTGTGTATATATCTACACACACACACACACACATATATACATATACATACACATGTGTATGTATATATATATATACACACGTGTGTATGTATATATATACATACACACACGTAATAGATTATTCAGCTATAAAACATGAAATCTGGCCATTTGCAACAATATGGATGGAGTTAGTATAATGCTAAGCAAAATGAGTCAGAGAAAGACAAGTACCATATGATGCCACTTAATCCGTGAAATGTAAGAAACAGATGTGGGGCACCTGGGTGGCTCATTCAGTTATGCATCCAACTTCAACTCAGGTCATGATTGCATGGCTCTTGAGCTTGAGCCCATGTCTGGCTCTGTGCTGACAAGCTCAGAGCCTGGAACCTGCTTCATATTCTGTGTCTCCCTCTCTCTCTGTCCCTCCCTGCTCATGATCACTCTAAAATAAACGTTTTTAAAAAATGAGCAAAGGCAGAGGAGTGAGAGACAAACCAAGAAATAGATTCTTTTTTATATTTATTTTTTTGAGACAGAGAGAGACAGAGCATGAACGAGGGAGGGTCAGAGAGAGGGAGACACAGAATCCGAAACAGGCTCCAGGCTCTGAGCTGTCAGCACAGAGCCCGATGTGGGGCTCGAACTCACGGACCGCGAGATCATGACCTGAGCTGAAGTCGGCCGCCCAACCGACTGAGCCACCCAGGCACCCCGTTATAGACTCTTAACTGTAGAGAACAAACTGATGATTACCAGAGCAGGTGTGGGGGGGAAATGGGTCAAATAGGTGATCGGGATTAAGGAGGGTAATGGGGATTAATTTGTCATGACGAGCACCAGGTGATGTATGAAATTTTTCAATCACTATGTTGTACACCTGAAACGAATATAACCTTGTATGTTAATTACACTGGAATTAAAAATTTTAAATAATGCATGATAGAAATAAACACTTGTAACTGCAAAAAAAAAGTGATAACATAGTTCTACATCAACTCTTAAAGTGCCTAATTCCCATTCTATGACAACCTAAACATTGAAAAACAGATTGGGGGGGGGGGGGGAGTAGAATCATAGAATTTAAGTAATACTGCTGTTCTTTCTAATATTTATATTAAAATTGTAGTTGTAAAATACTGTGAGCTAATGATTATAATGTGTGTATGCCTATTAATGTTTCCCCTGGAGTGTCCTTAAAATTGAATCTCCCAATTAAAAAAAACAACAACACTAATTTGAAAGGACATATTTACTCATATTTATTGCAGCATTATCTACCATAGCCAAGATGTGGAAGCCACCCATGTGCCCATCAATAGATGAATAAAGGTGAAATATAGAAATATAGATGGATCATATATACAATATAATGAAATGTTACTTAGTCAATTAATGAGATCTTGTCATTTGCAAAAACACGGATGGACCCAGAGGATATTATGCTAAGTGAACTAACTCCTATAGAAAAAGAAATACCATAGGATTTTACTTATATGTGGACTTCTAAAAACAAAACAGTCTTATATACAGAGACAAGCTGGTGGTTGTCAGAGGGGTGGGGGAATGGTGATGGGCAAAATTGGTGAAGGGGATTGACAGCTTCAAACTTCCAGTCATAAAATAAGTCATGGAGATAAAAAGTACATTTCTAGGGAATATAGTCAATAGTATTGTAATAACATTGTATGACTACAGAGGGTAACTACACTTATCGTGTTATTATGCTGAGAATTGTCCAATTGTTGTACACCTGAAACATTGTATGTTGATTATACTTCAATAGAAGATCATTCCTTTAAAAAGAAAAAAAATGTTGTAAAATATATATGCTCCAAAAACCCAAATACCAACACATATTAACCAATTATTAACAGACCTTAAGGAAGAAATGGACAACAATACAATTATGGGAGATTTCAAAACCCCATTGTCAGCAATGGATAGATCATCCAAACAGAAAATAAGGAAACAATGGAATTGAATCACATGCACAGCAAATGAACTTAACAGACCTACACAGAACATTCCATCATTATTTCAATACCAAAACCAGGTAAGGATACCACATGAAAACTATAGACCAATATCCCTGATGAATATAGATGGCAAAAAAATTTAATATTAGCCAACCCAACTGAACCACATATTAAAAGGATTATCCACCATGACCAACTAGAATTGATCCCTAAGATACAGGGTGGTTCAACATACAAAAAAATAAATAAATAAATCATATCAATAAAATGGAAGATAAAGACCACATGATCATCTCAAACACAAAAACATTTGACAAATACCATTTTATAATAAAATCCCTTAACTGGGTATAGAAGAAACATACCTCAACATAATAAAGGCCATATATGACCAACTCAGTCAACTTTATACTTAATGGAAAGAAATGGAAAGCATTTCTCCTAATATAGGGAGTAAGGCAAAGAAGTCCAGACTCTTACTACTCCTACTCAATATACTACTGGAAGTCCTAGTAAGAGAAATGAGGCAAGACAAAGAAAAAGCATCCAAAATCCTGAAGGAAGAAGTGAAGTTGTTATTTGCTGATAAGACCAAAATTTAGAAAATCCGAAAGAATCAGTCAAAAAATTATTGGAATATAAGAATACACTAACATAGAAATCAATTACATTTCTTTACACTAACGGGGCATCTGAAAAATAAATTTAATTAATAAAGTATACAAGAAAGATCTGTCCAATGAAAACTATAAAACTTTGCTTTAAGAAATCAAAGACATGAATGTAAAGACATTTTCTGCTCAGGGATTGGAGGAATTTGTATTGTTAAAATGGCTGGACTACTGAAAGACATCTGTAGAGTCAATGCAATCTCTATCAAAATACCAAAGAATTCTTCTAATTCTGTAAAGATGCCTAAGTTTGTACACAACCACAAGAGACCCCAGATAGCTAAAGCAATAATGAGAAAGATAAAGCTGGAGGCATCAGGCTTATGGATTTTAAACTATACCATAATTCTATAGTAATAAAAATATGGTACTGGCACAAAGAG